>NC_043706.1:111093895-111150658 GCF_006229205.1 Suricata suricatta | reverse complement strand
TAAGAAACATGATCCTCTCCACAGACGTAGGAAAGTACTTAACAAAATACAGCATTGATTTTTGATAAAAATCTTCCACAAAGTAAAGAGAGATGGAACATACCTCAACATCATAAAGGCCATATGAGAAAGACCCACAGCAAATATCATCCTCATTGGGGAAAAACAGAGCTTTGTCCCTGTGGTCAGGAACAAGGCAAAGATTTCCACTCTCACCATTACTATTTAACATACTACTGGAAGTCCTAGCCTCAGTAATTAGACAACAAAACAAAATAAAAAGCACTCATATCAGCAAGGAAGAAGTCAAATTGTCAGTTTTTGCAGAGGACATGATAATCTACATAGAAAACCTAAAGGATTCCACAAAATAACTGGTAGAACTAATACATGAATTTAGCAACATTGCAGGATATAAAATCAATGCACAGAAATCTGTTGCATTTCAATATACCAATAATGAAGCAACTAAAAAGAAATCAAGGAATTGAACCCATGTGCAATTGCACCAAAAACAATTACATACCTAGGAATAAACATAGCCAAAGAGGTAAAAGATCTGTATAGTGAAAACTGTAGAAGACTTATGAAAGAAATTGAAGAAGATGCCAAGAAATAGAAAAACATTCCATACTTGTGATCTGGAAGAACAAACATTCTTAAAATGTCTATAGTACTCAAAGCAATCTACAGAAAATGCAATCCCCATCAAAATACTACGAGGATTTTTCACAAAGCTAGAACAATCCTAAAATTTGTATGGAACTACAAAAGTCCAAAATAGCCAAAGCAATCTTGAGAAAGTAAAACAGAACTGGAGGTATCACGATTCTGTATTTCAAGCTATATTGTAAAGCTGAAGTCATCAAGACAAAATGCTACTGGCACAAAAACAGACACATAAATCAATGGAACAGAATAGAAAACCGAGAAATAGACTCACAACTATATAGTTGTGGTCATTTAATCTTCAACAAAACAGGGAAGAATATCCAATGGAAAAAATGTCTCTTCAATAGATGGTGTTGGGAAAACTAGATAGCAACATTCAGAAGTTTGAAACTGGACCATTTTTCTTACACCACACACAAAAACAAATTCAAAATGGATAAAAGACAGGAAACCATCAGAATGTGAAGTAGAAAATCATCAAAATCTTAGAGTAGAACACAGGCAGCAACCTCTTTGACCCTGGCCATAGCAACTTCTTACTAGACATTGTTATGCCCAAGATTTCAATATCACCCCCCAAAACCAGAAACCGCCAGGGAAACTGAGTCACACATGCAAAAGCAAACGGCTTTATTATGGGCTTAGTCTGGCAGGGTCTAAACTCAGGCTCACAGACTTTATCAGCACAGTGGATCTGTGTGGAGAGCCCTGAACAAAGGTGGATAGGGCTTTTTAAGGGGTTTGGGAAGGGGGAGTTATAGGAAATTGTGACACAGGTAGTGATCCAATCACAATTGCCTATCATTATTGGCAGTAACTTTAACCATATACATTGTTACTTTTGGCAGGACCCAATCACAACATTTAGAGTATTGACCAATTACAGAGTGGACCCAGGACCCTCACGTAGGGCGTGACTAGCCTTAAGCAATAGGTGATTATCTATAGCTTCTATCTCTAGGCCTGCCCTTAGAAATGTTAAGGGTGTTAGCTGGCCTTTCCTGATTGGGTGTTACAAGGGTGGTCCCTCCTTTCTTGGGCAATGTGTGCCCTTCTATTGTCTAATGATTCTGAGAAACCTGACACCTAGGTCAGAGGGGAAACTTGAAGCCTGTCATGGAGTCAGTTTGATTCAGACCTGTGTCCTTACAACATGTCCTCAGAGACAGGGGTAACAAAAGCAAAAATTAACTATTGGAACTTCATCAAGATGAAAAGCTCTGTACAGTGAAGGAAAGGGGAAAAACTAAATCTACAACTATGGAATACGAGAAGATATTTGCAAATGACATATCTGATAAATCAATAAAGAACTTAGCAAATTCAACAGCCATAAAACAAAATAATCCAGTCAAGAAATGGGGCAGGAGACATAAAGAGACACTTTCCCAAAGAAGACATCCAGATGATCAACAGACAGATGAAAAAATGCTCATCATTTGGGAAATACAAATCAAAACTATGTGGAGAAACCACCTCATTCTTGTTAACATGGCTGAAATTAACAGCACAAAAAACAACACCTGTTGGCAAGATTGTGGAGAAAGAACTCTTTCACTGTTGGTGGGAATGCAAACTAGTGCAGCCACTCTGGAGAACAGTGTGGAAGTTCCTGAAAAAAGTTAAATATAGAACTACCCTAAGACCTAGAAATTGCACTATTAGGTATTTACCCAAAGGACACAAAAATAAATATTCAAAGCAGTACATGCACCCTGATCTTTACAGCAGCATTATCAACAACAGCCAAACTATGGAGAGAGCCAAAATGTCCTTTAATTCATGAATGGATAAAGAAGATGTGGTTTATATATACATAATGGGATATCACTCAGCCATCAAAAAGAATCAAATATTTTTTAGCCTGGGTGGCACAGTCAGTAAAGCATCTGACTCTTGATTTTGGCTCAGGTCATGATCTCACAGTTTGTGAGTTTGAGCTTCACATTCATGCTTGGGATTTTATCTTTCTCCCTCTCTCTCTGCCCCTCCGCTATCCATGTGCTCACTCGCTCTCTCTTGCTCTCTCTCAAAATAAATAAACTTAAAAAATAAGAATGAAATCTTGTCATTTGCAACAACATGGATGGAGCTAGAATATATTATGTTAAGCCAAGTAAGTCAGTCAGAGAAAGATAAATACCATAGGATTTCACTCATATGTGGAGTTTAGTTAAACAAAACCGATGAACATATGGCGAGGGGGCAGGGAAGAGAAGAGAGGGAAGCGAACCACAAGAGACTCTTGCCAGTAGAGAACAAACTGAGAGTTGATGGAGGAAGGTGTGTAGGGAATGGGCTAGATGGGTGATGGGTATTAAGGAGGGTACTTGTTGTGATGACCACTGGGTGTTGTATGTAAGTAATGAGTCACTAAATTCTACTCCTGAAATCAATATTGCATTCTATTTTAACAAACTAGAATTTAAATAAAAATATGAAGAGAAAAAATAACAATCTAGAGTCATATTGTTAGAAACATTAAAAGGCATTGCAAAAGTATAGAATCAGTAATTTCCCACTACAAAATATAGTAGAAAATGATATTTGATTTTCAGTAGCAATAAAAAGTAACTTAGAGTTTCAATATAATTCCAAACAATATCCTGACAAGATTTCATGGGATTTCATTTTTCTATTCCTAAAGTTCATATGGAAAGTTAATGATTCTACCAAAAAAAGATTTTTTAAAAAATTTTTTAACATTTTATTTTATTTTTTGAGAGACAGAGACAGAGCATGAGTAGGAAAGGGGCAGAAAGAGAGAGGGAGACCCAGAATCTGAAGCAGGCTCCAAGCTCTGAGCTGTCAGCACAGAGCCCAAATCTCACAACAGCCAGATCATGACCTGAGCCAAAGTCAGACATTCAACAGACTGAGTCACCCAGGCATCCCCCCAAACCAAAAAAAAAAAAAAAAGTTTTGAAGAAGAAAAGCAATGTGGAGACACTGCCCTGCCATTGTTTATTTAAAAAAATAATAATAATAAAAAAGCATAACGGGGCACCTAGGTGTCTCAGTCAGTTAAGCAAAGGACTCTTGATTCCAGCTCAGGCCACAATCTCAGGGTTTGTGGATTGGAGCCCCACATCAGACTGCACACTGACAGCACGGAGGCTCCCTGGAACTGAGTGACACACTCTCTCTCTCTCTCAAAAAAAAAGAAAAAACCTAAATAAATAAACTAAAAAAAAAACCATAAGAATTATGTCAGCATTATCTAAATGCAGGCATACACAAATAGATAAAATAAAGCCGAGAGAGAGAGATTCACATATATGGAAAAGATATGTAACAGGTGTAATGTATATCAGTGGAAAATGATAAAATATCCAATGAGTTTTTCCAAGTAATTGTTTTTAAGGATACCATGGGAGCATCATTCTGTTAGATCAAACGTATTAATATGATGTATCTTTACCACTTACTTTGTCTCCTTGAACTATCAGCTTCTAGAGAAATAGTTTTTAAATCTACTAAGACAATAGGTTTGCTCTTTTACTATTTTAATGCCTTCATTTTATAGTGTGGAGGAGGAAGACCTTCCCCTGCCCTCTGGTCTTTCTAACAGGACTTAGGATCCAATAGACAGGAGACAGATTAACAGGAGAAAATCAGATTTAATAGGCATAAATACAGGGAATCCACAAGGGCATGACATTCTGAAGACAATGAGGCAACAGGAAGTTTATATGAGCTAAGGAAAGAGGGAAGAGCCTGAGGATATGAAGAGGGGGAATGTTCATTAGCAGGAAGGTGAAAGATGTTTGGAAAAACAAGTAGCCCAATTATGCAGCTAAGTTTTGTAGGAAAAGGGGAGTCTCTGTTAGTGGTTCTCTTCCTGGGACAGGTTCTCCTCTCCATTGTAAACGTAGGCAGCTATGGCAGACGCAGAGAGCTGTTCCTGCCTCTTTTTTTTTTTTTTTTACTTTTTTATTACTTTTAAGTCAAAATAATACTTATGCCAAAGAGGCATGTTTTGGGGCATCTCATCCAGCACCCCTTTAATAACACATTTAGTACCTTTTGCATATATAATAATGCTTTATGCCTTAAAAGCCTATGTTGTATGAAAATAATATAGCTTTCTTTGGTTGTTTGTTTTTTTTTTTAAATGAGGGAATGACCATTTTCTCATTTTTCTAAAACATGTCTTTATAGTACTGTATTGTCTCATAGCAGATACTTTAATTTTTCCTCTCAGTTTTTACTTTTTTAGTTTATTTCGTGAGACAGAGAGAGCGGGGGAGGGGCATAGAGAGAAGGAGAGAGAGAATCTCAAGCAGGTTCTGTGCTATCAGCACAGCACCGAGCTCGAACTCTCAAACCTTGAGATCATGATCTGAGCCAGGATCAAGAGTAGACATGCAACTAACTGAGCCACCAGATGTGGCTCTCTCAATTTTTATTTTTTGTGTTAACTAGAAATTTAGCTCAGTCATTTATATTTATATATCACCTTCTTATGTACTTTTATTGTCTTATTTATATTTTATTTCTTTTTTCATGAATTTCTAGTCTTTTGGATTAGAACCTGAGAATCTTACTACATTCTCCTTTTAGTTTGGGAGTTATATGCTCACAGTTTAACAAATTTATATTTATTGTGATTGCTACTGTGTTAACTTCATTTATACCAACTTTGTATGTGCTACTATTGACCTGAATTCTTTTCTCCTGTTTCCTTTTTTGCTTTCACTAATTTCTTATATTCTTTGAGATTGGAGTTTGGGTTTCTTCATCACATTTTTTCTTCTCTTTTATCAGTACACACTTTTTCAGTTAACTTGCTATTTTAAGATAAAGGGCCACCTGAGTGGTTCAATCAATTGAGTCCAAGTCTTGATTTCAGTTCAGGTCATGATCTCATGATTCGTGAGATGGAGCCCCGTGTTGGGCTCTACTGAGACTGCTGTTGGGCTCTCTCTTCCTATCTCTCTGGCCGTCCCTGCTTGCACACATGCACTGTCTCTCTCTCTTTAAATAAATATATTTTAAAAAGATGCATACCTAACAAAGTCTAATGTGTTGAAAATGATGGTGAAAACTATCATTTCATCTGGCTCTCTCCTATGGTTTCTTATTTCTGTGTGTGTGTGTGAGAGAGACAGAGAGAGACAGACAAATTGACAGTTTCAAGTTTGCATTCATATTTGTGTACAATTGATAAGATTCTTTGAGGACCTTCTTGAAGTTTAGTTTCTCTAGAGAGAAACTGTGTTTGTGTTTGGAAATTGCCTGGAGGGACTATGAACCCTAGACAATTTAAAACTATATTCTCCATTTAAATGTTTTAGATCAACACAATATAAATTTGTACCTTAAATCTGCTTGAGGGTTAGTTTTTGGATATAAATTCTCCTATTTTCTTTCCTTCCCAAAGCAAAGTTAAGACAGGAAACAGGAAATGCCCATGTTGTCCCCCATAGTTATTTTCTCTTCACCCTCGACCTTTACACTAGTCTCAGCCATGTGCAAATGTCTCTGATAAGACTGTACATCCTGCATGGGTCCTAGGCTTTGTATCCTATTCTCTACAATCAATGTACCCTTTCAAGGGAAAGATTTAGGTCTTCCAGTGTGGAAGCAAGTTTAATACTTCCTTACCTCCAGTATGTTTCTGCTTTCATTTTATATTTGTTCTTTTTAAAATTTCTTATCTTTGGGCCAGCTAAGCAATACATTTCAATATATTTAAATATCCAAAAAAGCATTGTAGTTATTTTGCATGGGAGGGTTATTACCTATCGTATTTTTAGAAATAGTGGCAAACTTGTATAATATGATTATTTTTTATTTTCTTAAGTTCCCAGTAAAAGCTTGCTTTACATTTTATAAATCTAAATAAGAAATAAATTAGGGCAATGGAAATTTCTGGGTTTTTTCAATTTCTTTATTTTTAGCAGGAGAGTGAAAACATGCAAGTGCAAGCAAGGCAGGGCTACAGAGAGAGGGAAGGACAGAATCCCAAGCAGGCTCCGTGAATCCCAAGCAGGCATGGAGCCTGATGGGGGGCTCCAGCTCATGACTGGGAAATCATGACCTGAGTCAAAATCAAGAGTTGGACGGTTAATCGACCAAGCCACCTACGCACCCCAACCGAAATTTCTAGAGATAATTATATGAGTTCCAGTTGAGAATAAATGTATATTAAAAAATCAGCAAGCTAGTGTTTATACATGGTTTCAGAATATGGACTAACCCTGTTTGGATCATCCTTGAACCTTGAAGTTCACAAACCACCACTCTGTTTCCCTGTCCTTTTTGATTTTTAAGGTTGCTAGATCAAAAATCATAAAAGGTGAACGTCCTGAAATCTTAGTATAATTAATTAATTTACATTGAGCTTGCTACTTTTCTTTAGCATTTCATATACATATTTCTGGCCCCATAAACATAACAATGGCAAAGGGCCATTTGATGATTATTTCTTGTTGATAAATAATTCATAGTCTGAAAAGTTGTTCATTCTAATTCCCATGACAAAGTATTCAAAGTTAGGAATTTATTCCATTGAAATTAGGTGTTTCTACCCGTGCTTTAATAGACTCATAATTATATAGACATGTGTTTTGCATTTGAATAAATGCATTTAACTTTGCACATTTGTACTATTGTAGCAAGTCTAGCTTACCCAATCAATGGTTTTCACTGACAGGGAAGAACTGCAAAAAATAAGTGCAAAACTCACCCTTTATACTAAGATGGTAAATCTCAACTCATGCATCCAATAAAAAAAAAAAACCTTTAAAGAATGTCTTTAAATCCTTTTTACTTTCCACTAATTTCTGTTCAGTACGATGTCATTAAGAAATAGATAGGAACCTTACCATGGAATTTATTTAGAAATACTATAATGTTGAAATAATATAAAATTATTAGCAGTTAAAACCCAGCCTTCCTCTGAATTTGCTAGGGATATATGTGCATATGAGAAACTTTTACTTTAGAAGGAAGTAGTTATCTGTGCCTTTTATATTTTCCCATCTCTTCCTTAATTTATCTGCTCACCAATGACATTCATCTGTGAATATGAGTAGAATATAGAGCCACTCAGAATTAGTTTCTACTTTGTTTACTCTGATGAATTTGAGCAGTCTGATACGTCAAGAAGCAAGCTCATTAAAGAACAAAAATCAACAGATCTTAAAATATTTTGCCAGGAAGATGGTACTTCCTTCAACAACTAATTAAAATGAAGTCAAATGTAAGGCCAAACAGAAATTAATATAGCATGTAACCATCTGGATTTTGGTAACAGATTTGATTTGTCTTATGGGGAAAGAAAGATGGGGAATGATAATGGTTAAGTGGCGGACACATTGTTCACCAGTATCCACCCACACACTTGGAGGTATACTAAGAATGTAACTCTGCAACTCTCTGTACACATGACCAGGGCTTAATGCTGAAACCAGTGGAAGAGACAATACTATAGACATGATATTAGAATAGCATGTAGAGTAGGACATCATGTCTACTATATTTGTTTCTTGCTGCTACTGTTCATAGGTAATAATTACAAAGTATTTACTATGAGCCAGGCCTTTTCCATGAATTAATTTCATTTACTTCTCAAAGAAGCATCAGGATAGTGACATTAGTTCCATTTCATAGAGAATACTTCGCCAATCTACATGTGCCACTCTTCTTAGTCAAAAAATAAAAGACTAAAATATGTTTTTTAAATCAGATGACATATATTATTTTATTCTTTCTGATTAAATAATGAGATCATCTTAAAGACACATGTTAGGCAGTCTAAAATCACTGACTCTTGGGACACCTGGGGTGAAGGATCAGACTTCAGCTCAGGTCATGATCTCATGACACATGGGTTTGAGCTTTGTGTCAGGCTCTGTGCTCACATCTCAGAGCATAGAGTCTGCTTCAGATTTTGTCTGTCTGTCTGTCTCTCTGCTCCTCCCCTGCTCGTGCTCCCCCTCTCTCTCTCACATATAAATAAAGATTAATCTTTTTTAATTAAAAAGATAAAATTTCTGACTCTTAAAATTACTCCAGTTAAAAAACGATTCTAAGGACAGTTGCATAAAAAGAAGAACTAGAATTGTACATTGATACTTCCCTAAGTTAAATATTTTCTATCAAGGTAATACATGTTTATTTTAAAAATTTGGAAATGTATCAAAGTATAAGGAAGAAATTATCAATCATTTAAAAATTCAACTGTCTAGGATAAACCATTGTTAACATTTAGGTACATATATAGTATCCTTTCAGTCGTGTAAATACATATTTTTATATTTCTTACAAAATTGGTTTATTGTTTTATAACCTGATTTTTTACTTAATAAAAATGTTTTAATATTTTATCTTGACAGTAAATAGTCTTCAAGGTGATTATTGAGGCTATCTAGTATCCAATTGCATGATAAAGACACAAACATATTTCAGCAATCCCTTAGTATTGGACTTTAGATAGTTTCTACTATTTGTAATAACCATTCTTGTGCATAAACCTATGGGATGCCAATTATTTTTCCTTGGGATGAATTCTTAGAAGTGGATGTTTTAGGTAAACAGATATGCTTCTTGGCCTTTGATATGTAGATCAGCCGCCCTGCTGGTAAACACTAATGTGTCTAATATAGTGTGATATAATGAGGAATGAGTTTTACTCTCCTAACTATTCCTCCTATAATTGATGGGCTAGAGGAGTAGAAGGAGCTTTGGCCAGTTCTGTGGTACCCTGGTCGTTGTCCTCCAGTCTTACAGTCCTTCTTCTCTTTCCCACAGCCCCTCAGTTGCCCACATGCTACCCATTTCTGGATCTCTGAACACTAGTGCTTTTTTCACTTAGCCAGCTAGAAAGCTCTCCCCTTCTGGAGACCTTGCTCTTATACGTTGGGCACCTGATGACATAGTTCTCGCCTTTCATATCACTGGTCTCAGATAACAATGGAAGGACTCAGGGTGGACAAATTGACGGCTTAATGGATGGTCAAGCCCCATGCCTGCGCTCTACAGCTAGACTCCTAAGTAAGCATCCATTTCCCAGTGTCTCGGAACTCTGGAAGTTTGCATGACCAGAGAATAGTGACCGCTAGGGGGAAGTATTGCCTAACGTGACAAGCTAGCCTAGCATCATAAAGGACCTTGCCTAAGTACTGCCCCCTAGAAAAAGGGGTATCAATAGAACATCCATGTTATTAGAGTGTCTATTTCCCCATACCTTGACAGCACTGTTATTCTTCTTTTCCTTATTTAAACCAGTTTGAAAGACAACACTTGTATTTCATGTTGTTCAAACTGTATTTTTTAAATTACTAATAAAGTTGTACTTTTTAAAAACTCTAATCAATCAAATAATATGTACCCTTTATAAAACATATTCATATCACTTAGAAGTGTGTGAAAGGACAGGCTGCCATAATTCCATCTCCAGAGGAATCCATTTTTATGTATATGTTGCCAGAATTTCTCCTATGAAAATATGTATATACATTGATAAATCTTTTTTAGGCATAAGCATACAGAGCCGAACCTACCTTGCTATTTTTATTAGCTACAGAATGCTTTTGCACAATGAATACCATATCTTACACAGCCAGTCCTGATTTGATGAACTTTTAGCTTGTTTCTAATTTTTCACATGACTAACAGTGCTACAACAAATATCATTTTATGTAAACCTCAGTGCACTTGTGAAAACTTTCCTACAGGATGAATTTCTAGAAGTATAATTATTGGGTCAAAGAATTTGCACAAGAAGTTTGACACAATGAAAGTCTGGGAGGTCCGACATTTTTATCTATCACTTTCATTGTTTTTACTGCAGTGCCTAGAACAGTACTTGGCACTCAATAAATATTTTTGAATAAATGCAGATTTTGAGTGGAACTTAAAAGGGAAATCTTTGGGGTGGCTTAAGTTGGTTGAGTGTCCAACGCTTGATTTCAGCTCAGGTCATGATCTCATGGTTCATGAGATGGAGCCCCATGTCAGACTCTGTGCTGACAGTGTACAAGGCCTGCTTGGGATTCTCTCTCTCTCTCTCTCTCTCTTTCTCTCTCTGTCACTCCCCTGCTAACATGCATGCACATACATGTACATGTGTACTCTCTGTCTCTCAAAATAAATAAAGAAACAGGAAAAAAAAGGTGAAATATTTATACAAGAAAGCCCATTAGATATAAAGGAGATGCTTGAGTATAAGAGAAAGATTGAAAAAGAAGAAGAGGGTACTTGAAAAGCTTGGTGAACCTCTCATGAAGCCTAGAGTACCATAGACACAAAACAAAATCTCCAGAATCACAAAAAATGCACACAGCCTGGAAGCAGAAAGAGCTTGATTTATGGTATATTCACTGCACAACAATGTGATTGTACTTAATGCCACTGAATTTTACACTTATAAATGGGTTAGAAGGATAAATTTGATACTATGTGCATTTTACCCACAACAAAAATAAGTAGATTGTTCCATTTGCTAATAATGACACTGGGCAAACATCTCATCCAGGTAGAGTTTTAGGTATTTTTTCAGCATATTAGCACAAGCCATAATTTGATTAATAGGATGTTAAAATTGACCTGCTTTCATACCAGTTTTCTGCCACCACCCTGAGTCCACCTCCCAAAGTCAAGCACAAGACCACCTCCCCAAATTGAGATTTTTCAGAACACGCTGGAGAGGAAATGGTTTTGGGGGTCCTCAGTTCCTCACCCATACTGAGTGTATAAAAGGTTTGGAGAACTTAGTGGAGAATTTTTGGAGAGGTGGTTGCTGCATTTCTCCCCAATGCAAGGGAAAGGGACTTACGGATTCCTCTTGTCTTCATATCAAAACTAGAAAGCTTCTTTGAAGAAGCCATTTAGACAGAGATGCCTCTAAAGACCAAGGTGAGCAAGGAACTCCCTCTCACAAGGACTCGACAGGTTGTGAGATCCTCAGCAATGTGACGTGGAAGGAGGGGAGTCTGTGAGGAACCTCCAAAAAGTGCCTTTCAAATGTCGTTTGAAATCACATCAAATCCCAGGGAGCTCAATGCCAGCTCATGGGAACATCAGCCAGATAAAGTCTTTTCTGCTCATTGCTTCTCTTTGCTCCACCTGCTGGTGCCAAGGCCACATGAAGCAGAGAGAGGGATTTACTCAGAGGAAGAAGAGAAAAGATACGGATTCAGAGGAGAGAGTATAGCCAACATACAGGTAGTCATGTGACTGTCCTTGACGGCCTCATCAGCCCTAAAGAGAGCTTCTAAACTGGAAAATACTAAGTGTGAGGGAAATTTTTGTGGCAAACGTGGGAAACGCACATTTCTGGGTAGACTGGTGCAGAAAAACAGAAGCAGCACGTGCAGATGCGGTGACAGAGATGTCTCAACAGGCGTCGGCTTGTAAAACGATGTTTCCTCAGCTCCTAAAGCGAGTTTCAGTTAACTCTGAAAATGAACTCAGGTATATTTCATCAATTATTCCAAACTCAATTTGGCAAAAGATAATTTTAACCTTTCAAGTACAATATATAGACCGCCATCTAAAAATTAACAGAGAGCAGCTACTTTGGTCCAGGAACGGGGCAAGACTCACCACATCCCTTCCTCTTCTGAAAGCTTAACTTGGACTTGCTCTCTCTCCTCATCTCTCTCCCAATTACCTCTATAACCTGCCTCAATCACGTCCTTGCACACACCCCAGCCCCACCCATCTCTCTACTGTCCACCAATATGTTAGTCTCACATTGCAAAAATATGGCAGAGAGCCCTTTAAAAACTGAGAGTTCATTTCTTCACAACCATTTTTTTTCAGGTCCTCCTATATCTGGCATTATGACACATGTCAGGGATGTACAAATAATAAGATATTGTCTCAGCTTCAGTGAGCTGTAGATTAGGTATCAAAACAGGAAACTAAAGACAGAATTAGGAGGTATTGAGAAAATTATTGTAAATATATATATATATATATATATATATATATACAAATTGCTCTAGGAGCATAGAGAAGGAGAAATTTGTTTTTCCTCCAGATTTGGGAAAAGATACAGAGAGGGAAAAAAACAGCTAAAGAACCAATGAAATGGAATGAAATGCTCACCTAACTGCTCCCTTCTTCCTGTTCAGCACACCTGACCATCCCTGCAAACAAGCAGCAGAACGCTTCCTCTGCGGATTGTGATGGAGGCTGTTGGCCTTGCCAACACCTGAACGAGACTCTTTCTTCTAAGTTGATGTGGAACAAATTTAGTGTGTTGTGTGGTCTGCGTTGTTGCCAAGTCGCTGCCCTACTGATCCCGCTCCTGAGTCCAAAATGCCACTACTGGAATTATCCCTTTGAAATGGCATCACTGCCTTCGGAAGGTTACAGATGATCTTGAATTTGCCACCCAACGTGTAAATATGTGCTCTTTGGGTACTTCTACATGTGTAAGGAATACACAGTCGTGTGGTCAGCATTGTCTAGAGCTTAAGAGCATATACTCTGCAGTCAGGCAGCCTCAGCTCAGAGCCCGCATCTGGTGCTCTTACACCTCTGAGCCTCCGCTCCTCTGTCTATAAAATAAACATGGAAGACTTAATGCCTGGTGCATAAGAAGCATTTAATAATGGAGAGTATTGTCTTTATTATCTAAATGTCAGAAATGAACGATGAGGGGGAGCCCGTCACATCCAGGAAGAAGTATAAGGGGGAAGCAGGCAGAGGTAAGAGCTTATAAAAGGAAGAAAAGGGAATTTAAGACTGTTAAACAAAATTCTTGGAAGAAGAAGCGCTCTTCCTGAGTGATGTTTTTAATATTCCAACTGAGAAGAGATACTAAGAGATACAAGCTTCCTCATAAAACTATAAGTCCTATCTTCAAAATTGAGCTGTGGAGAATATCTATGAACTACTGATGGCAACCCTCCACAGTCTTGGCGCGCTACTGTAGATGGACATATTCTTTCAGTCTCACACACACACACACACACACACACACACACACACACAAATACGTCAAAGAAGGTGTGAACAAACAGCATGATATGGTTCAGTATATGCTTTTGTCTACAATTTCATCCTCAGGTAATTTCTAGAAACCCATAATTAGGACATTCATAATCATTAATTACCTAACTCCTCCCATTTTCCATTTGTTTTATAAAGATATTTATACTATTTTATTAAGCAAAATTATTATTATACCTATAGGTAAATTATTACATTTAGAACGCATCTTCAACTTTAATGGTTTCAAGTAAAACCATATATACTATTATACCTACAGGTAAAAATTAACTCAGTTATGCTTGTCTATAGAGTCATACTTCAAATTAACTGAGTTAATTTTTATTCTCAAACTTTTTTTTTTTTTTTTTTTTTTGGCCAAAATATAAACCAAGAGCAATCTCTTCTTCAGAAAATTCTGTTACAGATCTGGGCTCCATGACACAGCAAGGACAAAAAGCAAAATTACTAACAATCTTGGTGCCAAAGACTTTTGCTTTCCTTTACAAAATTGCTTACTTTCTTCTGAGGTTAACGGACTGTCAGCGGGTTCTAGACAATGACTAAATCCTTAAAATAAGGAAGGGTGACCCCTAGCGTTGGCCTTTAGAAACCAAATTCATGTAAAACCAGAAACCTCAAAAAATGCAGGGAAGAAGTCAGTAGCATACATTATAAAATAAGTCAAATACCTAATTCACTTATTTTAATTGTCTGTACACACATAAAATAAGGTTTTATTAAAATTCTTCAGGAGAAGCAGTCACAGAACAAACACATACCCTCCTATATGCACTTCCTCCTCATACATATATTCCCTTTCACTCATGACAAGTATATAAATCAGAAAAGAATAAAGTAAGAGAAAAAGGCACAAGATTTGCTTGAATGAGCAATGAGAAAACCAGCCAAGGAAAAAACAAAACATTTGCCTAAACATTAACTCCACATGGCACTGAAAATGACAAATTATACTTAAGCCATGGCATTAGACCCATGTGAAGTATTTAATAAGAAAATCTTGAGAGAATCATTCACTTCTGCATAGAAAATTCACCTTCAACAAACTCAAGGTTACCAGTCTTGCCAAAAAAAGGGAAACACTTTGGCTTAAACACCTGTCACTTGTGACAAAATGAAGAGAGAGGTTGAAAGTGACTTACCGCATCATGTAAACTCATAGTCTCTCGGCAAGAGGAGGCTTTGGCAAAAAGGGGGACATGCTGGGACAGGGAAATCCTACATGTGAGGAGGAACTCTTTCTGGAGAAAAAATACAACATGTAAGAAAGCCACAAAATTCTTTCCAGTTAAGTTTTATCGCCATTATTTACTAGGGCTCTTGACTGGAGCTGGCTAGGTACCAGCACAGAGCTCAGCAAAATTAGACATTTAATGATCTCCTTTTGAGTTTCAGGTGCCAAAGTGACATAAGAGATGCCTGGGCAAAAGTTTGTGCTGAACGCAGCTCTGCTACTTCCTTTTGATTGAATGGACTTAACAAGGAAAGCAGTAAGGATGATGGGGAACACAAGGAATGAGAAGGAGACGATATCGTGATGAAATTGCCAATTGAATACAGGAGGTAGGACTTACCAGGACCACTGAACTTCAGCTATTAACAATGACTGCTGACACACCAGCCATCAACCCATACAACACATTTAGTTCTTAGGATACGGACTCATTCTCATGCTTTGTTCCAATGATCTCATGAAAAGAGAACCTTTTGCTTGGTGAGACTTTCAAAGCCAGGGTCTTAAGCTTCCAAAAAAAATTTTTTTTTACATTTATTTATTTTTGAGACACAAGGAGAGACAGAATGTAAACAGGGAGGGGCAGAGAGGGAAAAAGGCACAGAATCCAAAGCAGGCTCCAGGCTCTGAGCTAGCAGTCAGCACAGAGCTGGATGCGGGGCTTGAACCCATAAACCGTGAGATTATGACCTGAGTCGAAGTCAGATGCTCAACTGACAGAGCCATCCAGGCGCCCCAAGGGTCTTAAGCTTTCTAAGTGCCAGTTCTAGCACTTAGCAAAATGTTTCTGTTAGTCCTTTAAACCCCCCATGACTTATCAAAGTCCCTAAATTGTGTTCAAAGTGGAGTTTCCTTTTTATTTTCTCTTATATCCTCTGACTTTCCCCTGTAGGTGCTCACTCACCTTTATCAAGAAAGATATCCGTTTTTTGTTTCACTTAAATAAATGGTTTCCTAGTAAACATCTGTTATCTAACTCGTAACTGTAAATTATTTAGATAACATGTGCTAAATTATTTAAAATAATGCTTTGAAAGAATTGTATTTATATTAACAAAAACAAGACTGTACTCTCTAAGATGATTTAGTACTAAAAGATTTATCTTATCCCTTTTATCTCTGTGATTTTAGACATTTGGAAGAAAGCAAAATACCCTTTTTTAATCTGTATTTGGAATATTTTTATAAAAAGAATTCATTCAAACAGGTTGCCTCAAGTTTCTGCTGTCACTACACCCCCACAATCAAGGACTTTCAATTACAAGCAATATGTCTATCATAAAATTTTACATTTATTTAGTAAAAAGGTAATCTTTAATAGGTGCATACATAATCTCATTTTGTATGACTGATTTACCTGCCTACTGATGCTCATTCAAGCAGAGCGTTAACAGTCTCTGGGAACTTCCATTTCTGTTAAAACCTGCACCAATTCCTTCCAGTGACTAATTTCCTAAGACACTGAAATGGCCTCTTTGAAATTTTGCCTTCTAAGTGCCCAGAATCCTAGAAAGGAGCTTAAAAAAAAGAAAGATTTGGCTTTCTTTATACATAACTCCTATACGTAACCATCACAGGCTCCTAAGAAATGTTGGGGAGGTAATCTTTCCTTGCTAAGTAATAATACAAAATAATACCTTACACACACGCACTCCCAAACACAAATGCCTGTGAAAGTTAAGTAGTAAATACTGTGCTTTGGGGAGGTGATGTCTAAGAGTCATGTGAAGCAATGGTATTAACAGAACACATGTTGGAGATGGAGAGTCAATTTTATTACAGATTTTGTGGAATAAATGATTCATTTTATTTCATATTTGAAGCCATAATTTCACATTAAAATAAACATATAATGAAGTAGAACTCAGCAGTGCTTAAATTATAGAGCTAAACCATGGGGCTCCAAAGAAATTTAGTATTTGCTGGGGTGCTTTAAGCTGTTTTCCCAAATCCTTTGGTTTATAGAGATTTTACTTTTTTATTTGGAATATTTCTATGGAAAGATTTGTAGTTAAATTCTCTGTTCAAATTTAGACTCTCCCAGGAGAGATAACATATGAAGCTGTTAAAGAAAAGTGTGTATCATATCCATGTGGAGACCAAGGGCAACTGTCTGTGTAGAAAAAAAAACAGATGATAGAGAGACAGATCAATGGTAGATAAAAGAGAGAGCAACCTGACAGAGAGTGAGGTCTGCATCTAAGGGCTGTGTAGGGACGCAGGAATAACTATGGGGAAAAATTAGGGAAGAGTAAGAGGACAATGTTTCTGGATGGGAACAGGACATTTTATTTTATCCTATGACTGGAAGGCACAGAAACAAAAGGAAAGACCAGGATGTGGAAATATCTCAAGGATAAATGGCTGGCATCACAGTTCTGTGAAAGTATGCCTTTCTTGTAACATATATTCTTGAAATAAGGAGACTTTTTTTCTTATTATGTGAGTATAGTTGACACACAATGTTACATTAGTTTCAGCTGTGTAACATAGTGATTTGACAAGTTTATACATTATGCTGTGTTCACCACAAGTTAGCTACCATCTGTCACCATACAACACTATTATTGACTGTATTCTTCTTGTTGTGTCTTTTATTTCCGTAACTTATTCATTTCATAACTGGAAGACTATATCTCCCACTCCACTTCCTCCATTTTATCTCTCGCCCCATCCCCCAACCTCCCCTCTGGCAACCATCAGTTTGTTCTCTGTGTTGTATAAAGCTTGTAAGCCAGCCTTTTGCTTATTTCTTTATTCATTTGGGTTTTTTGTTTGTTTGTTTTGGATTCCACGTGTAAGTGAAACCATAAGCTATCTGTCTTTCTCAGTCTGACTTATTTCACGTAGCATTAATAGCCTCTAGGTCCAACCATGTTGTCACAAATGACACAATCTCATCCTTTGTGATTGCATAATGTGTGGTGTGTGTGTGTGTGTGTGTGTGTGTGTGTCTGTCTGTCTGTCTGTCTGTCTCACATCTTCCTTATCCATTTGTCTATCTATGGAGTTAATATCCAAAATATATAAAGAACTTATACAACTCAACACCAAAAAAAATCTGATTTAAAAATCAACAGAGGAGGGGTACCTGGGTGGCTCAGTCATTTAAGTGTCTGACTTCAGCTCAGGTCATAATTTCGTGGTTTGTGAGTCTGAGCTTCATGGCAGGCTCTGTGCTGACAGATTGGAGCCTGGAGCCTGCTTTGGATTCTGTGTCTCCCTCTTTCACTGTCCCTCCCCCGCTCACACTCTGTCTTTGTCTCTCAAAAAATAAATAAACATTTTAAAAAATTCAAAGATGAACAGAGGACCTGAATAGTTTTCCAAAGAACACATGCAGATGACTGACAGACATATGAAAGGATGCTAAGCATCAGTAATCATCAAGGAAATGCAAATAAAAAGCACAATGAGATGTCACCTTACACCTGTTAGAATGGCTAAAATCAAAAGGACCAGAAATAACAAGTATTAGGGAGGATATGGGAAAAAAGAAATACTCACACACTGTTGGTGGGAATGCTAATTGGTACAGCCATGGTGAGAAAGTGTATGGAGGTTCCTCAAAATGTTTAAAATACAATTACCATATGATCAAGTAATTCCACTACTAGGTACTTTCCCAAAGAAACAAGGAGACGTTTGACACTAACACTTGGACTATATTCTGTCCTTAGTTCTATACTATTAAAATAACTTCAGCATTAATTTAGATAAATATGTAATTTGTCATAAAACTAGAGAGAAAAATAGGTTGTTTTGATTTACCAAAAGTTCCCAAACTATCTGGATGAAGGTGAGGAGAATGGGCTGTAATAACAAGGTAATATGAAATGAGACCAGCATAAAGTCTTGAACTTAGGCCTACACATTTGACTGCAGAAGCAACAGTGTAGTTTACAGGAAATGACAGTGAATCTGGTTTCTAACACAGATCTGTCTCTAGTTACTACATGGATAGTGGCTGTCAGAAAATAATTTTTCTGAGCCTGACTTCTCCCCTTCGGTCTATATCTCCCTGACTATAATTCCAAGCTAAGTCACATGTTTATCCAGTATCCACTGTCAACCTGATTTTTCTCAAGACTTGACTTCCATCCTAATTATTAAAAATTGTGTTTCTTTTGTTCAAAAGACATAAGTAATGTTATAGAACTGTATGCAGTAAAGAATTCCTAATACCTCATGAATTAACATTTGGATGTGTATCTTTTGAGATATTTTCTTCTGTATACCCCAATACATCTAAATATATAAATATGGATTTTTAGCAAAATGGATGACATTAAGCATAGTTTTCAACTTGCTTTCTTTCTTTTCTAATATTCCCAACAACCAATCAATATGCACCTCACCACTAGATTAAAGACTAGGCATGTTACTCATCTAGGTAAGTGATGCCATCTTACCCCCTCAAAGTATTATAGCAAATGCCTCTTCTGCCAAGAGTGTCTGGGTATGCTGATCTTTGCCCTCTTTAACTTAATTCAGATAACATTTAAAATCATAACCCCATGGAAATTTTATTTGAAATACACTTAATATTAGGATTAATTTAGAGAAAATTGGTATCTGTACATACTGAGCTTTCCCATTCAGGAAAATCTTATAGGTTGCTATTTCTCAGGTCAGCAATTCTCGATATAAGTATTTGGTGTTTTATTTTTCATAGTCCCATGATTGCAATAGTTTCTCTAAAATGTGAGTATGGTTCTATTCCTAGAGTAAACTTTGATTTTTGAAATCATACTTTATAAGTGGGATTTGTCATGTTTGTGTGCATGTGTTTATATGAGTTTTTTGTGTGACAGGTTTTGCTAGCAGTATCAAGCTAGTATCAGTATAGAAATTTCCACTTTGTCCCATTTTTTAAGATTTAAAAAAATTTTTTAGATAATTTCCACACCCAAAGTAGGGCTCAAACTCACAACCCCAAGGTCAAAAGTGATGTGCTCCCATGATTGAACCAGCCACACAACCCCACCTTATCCTGGTTTTAGAAGCAGTTTCTAAAAACCTAAACATCTCATACAGGTTAGAAGAACTTATTCAACAAATTATCAAATCCCCTATATTTCTTAGGTTGCAGTTTCCTCTATAATTGATGATCTATTCAGGCTTTCTACTTTCTATAAGTAGAAACTAGAAATTTACATCTTCTTAAAGACAAATCCAATTCAGTTTTTTACAATTTGTCAATCACTTGTTTAAGATATTCTAATATTCGCTCCTGTGTCTTTAATTAGAGCCTATTTCTTCATTTTACCAACAACTAATATTTCAGATTCTTACGGTATATCAGGTACTGTATTAATTCTCACAACTTTTGAGACAAGCATCATATTATTTCCCACTTCTCAGTGAAGAAATTGAGGAATAAATAAATATGTCACTAGTACAAAATCATACCGAAAGCAAGTAGCCTATTGAGGATTCAAATTTAACCTACATATTATGTTCTTAACCTGCAATCTGGCAATTGCTAAGGCTCTTTCCCTTGCAGATGTGACTTACTCTGTGAAAGGAAGAAGCTTTCTCAGACCTCTCTGGCATGTGTTCCAGTGGTGGGTCTTCTCTCTAAAACAGGTCATCCACCATCTTGTGGACATCTTGCTGTAAGAACATTCATATGAGATATGGTTGGTAGATAACATTAGTTTCAGGTGTACAACATCATTTGATATTTGTAAGGAATTTTTAAGTTGAGAGTAAAGATTCTGCATTCCAGAAGCGCCTGGGTGGCTCAGTTGGATGAGTGTCCAACTTCCACTGGGGTCATGATCTCATGGTCCGTGGGTTCGAGCCCTGCATCAGGCTCTGTGCTGACAGCTCAGAGTCTGGAGCTGCTTTGGATTCTGGGTCTCCATCTCTCTCTGCCTCTCCCCCGCTCACACTCTATCTCTTTCTGTCTCTCAAAAATGAATAAATGTTAAAAAAATTTAAAGACTCTGCATTGCAACCTTAAGTATTTGCAAAAGATTAATTGTAGGTATATGTCGTAACTATGTAACTTTAGAAATGAAACTATTCTAGGGTCACCTGGGAGGCTCAATTGGTTAAGTGACCAACTCTTCATTTAGACTCAGGTCATGGGATCGAGCTTCACATCTTGCTTTGCACAGAGCATGGTGGCTGCTTATGATTGTCTCTCTCCCTCTTGTACATATGTGCATATGCACCCTCTCTTTCTCAAAATAAATAAGTAAACTTAAAAAAAAGATATAAAACTATTCTATCACTTTGAAATGTATTCAGTAGAATCTAAATACCATAGTGATTTGACAACTACCACAATCCACTTTAAAAAATGCTTTTGTAAGTAAAAAATTTCACAACCATCCATAACAGTCATTTAAAAACATGAATAGTTCATAGCATGCTCTGCTCAAAAATTTTACAATAGATTTTAAATAATTTGAGGATAAATTTCAAACTCCTTACAATGGCTTAGATCACTCTCCTTGATTTAGCCATATACCTCCCTTTCCTCATCCCCTCTGATCTCGTCCACACCCTCCTCATCAGACCACACTGGCCAACTTGTTTCTCCTGAAGCACAACAAGCTTGCTGTCGTGTGAAGGACTTCACAATTGCACTTTGCCTTGCTAGGATAATCCTTCCCCAGATCTTCACCTAACGTGCTCAATCACCTCATTTGCATTTCTGGTGGAATGTGACCTCTATAGGGACAGCTTCAACACTCCCTTTGATGTTTGTACTAAAAAGAGAGATGAGGGAAGGCCATGTATAATATTTGTTTATATATAGAACATCTCTGGGAGCAGGGAAATGGGTAGTTACTAGGGACTGAGACTTTATATGTCTGTCCCATGGTACCTTCTGGATCATATATCATATGACTAAATCATCTAGTTCAGACTATTTTTTAAAATTTATTTATTTTGAAAGAGAGTATGAGCAGTGGAGGGGCAGAGAGAGAGAGAGAGGGATAGAAAGAATACCAAGCAGGCTTTGCACTGTTAGTGTGGAGCCCAATGCAGGGCTTGATCTCATGAACCGTGAGATCGTGACCTGAGCCAAAATCAAGAGTCGGCCCTTCAACCAACTGAGCTGCCCCAGTGCCCCTAGTTCAGACTATTTTAAAGCCTGTGTAATGATATTAAGAAAGGGGGAAGATGAATATAGGAGTAAAAACATGTGTTGGCTCATAGAGCTTGGGTAGATTTATGTAAGGTGATGGGAAGGAAGAAGCCATTCCAGGAGACTTAACTGGCATGCATAGAAGCATAGAAGGTGACAGAAAAATAAGGGACACGCTACTGAATATTTTATGCAAATTTTCATCTTCAGGGCCTAGTTTACTAGAGAAAAAAATATACCTGTCTCAGTAGGGCAGTGGAAGCTTGTTAAGGAATAATGGAAAATAATATTGCCTAGGAAGAGCAGAAACAGATGGAGCATATTAGAATTCAGGAGAGAAGTTAGCTTTGCTCTGCTAGAAAAAAAAGAAGCCATTGAAGATTCTTGAACAAGGGGATGGTATGGCCAGATGAGTGTTTAAGGAGGATTATTCTACATCCTTGTAATGAATGGATTAATAGAGCTAAAGCCTAGAAGCAAGGCAGCCAAGTAGGCGGTGCTTACTAGGGGGGGGCAGAGGGGTACTGATTAGGACAGTGGTTTGGGGTTACAAAGGAAAGTAATAAAGATAAGAAGTTTTTCCTTAATCAACAGAATCTGGAAAGTGTCTGTTTTGAGAAATGGAGAATTGATATCAAAGTTAATTCGATCAGCAACCAACCAAAGGCTTTTTATATACAAGTCACGCAGTTATTCATGTTTGTTTACATAACCGATGATTGTTCATCTAATGAACAAAATGCAAAGATGTACAAAACCTGATTCTTCTGCTCAAGTGCTCACTTTAGTCATTATTTTACCAATAATCTTAGTTTATGAATATCTTTACAGAAAAATTTCTCATCTTATGCCACCACAAATATTTATTTGCATTATAATCACTCCAGGTAATAAAAGTAGCCCAGGTAATAAACGTAGTATGAGTTCCAGATTGGTGAATGCATAATCATGCCAAGACAGGTACAGTGTTGTACCCCAAACTCCATGGGGACCCTGCCCTGCGTGTCTCTTTATCTGGCTTTTCATTTGTGTCCCTTAAAATATCCTTTATATCCCAGCAGTGTAAAGTATTAACAAGGATTTCACCTCTTCCTCCTTCATGCACCTAACTCCGTTGGTGGTAGAGTCTAGGAGTGACAGTGGAGAAGAAGGAAGGATGAACATCTTTTTACTAACAACCAGCACCTGGTGTCCTCTACCGCTTTTCCTGTCAGGTAGGTGTGTGTGTGTGTGTGTGTGTGTGTGTGTGTGTGTGTGTGTGCGCGCACATATACTTACAAATATCTTGCATAATAAGCTGGCAATAGTAAAGTGTTTCCCTGAATTCTGCGAGCCATTATAGCAACCTGAGGAGGGACTTGGAACCTCTGATCTGTAGCCACGCTGGACAAAAGTGTGGGTGAGTTGGGGACCCACTGCATATGACTGTCATCTGCAGTGGAGAAGGCAGTCTTGTGGGACTGAGCTCTCAATCTGTGAGGTCTGCATTAACTCCAGTAATTAGTGTTAGAATTTACTTAAGTTGTAGGACACCCAGTCACGTCCACAGAGAATGGGAGAGCTGCTTGCTGCAGAAAACCCACACATTTGATGTCAGGAGTCCTATGGGGAGATACCAATCATAATTAACACCAAGAGGTGATGACCCAAGCTCATCACATTGGAAGTCCCTACTGTTTGAAATAGATCTTAAGTCAAGATTTTGAACTAAATGACTTGGCTAGTAGTTGTATTATTAGCCTGAATAGGAATGTTAGGGAGGGAGGACATTAGGCAAAAGAAAGATTATAAATTTAACCCTGAATATATTACTGCTTTATATTGAATGCCTAAGTACAATAAATAGCTGGGTAACTTTTGGAAAGTGGCCAGATAGTTGGAAGCTGAAAAATATAAATTTTGTAGTCTATAAAATGAGTATAGAAGCTACCTCACATGTCTGTATTGGAGAGTAAATATAATTATACAAGCAAAAAATCTTTGAAAACAGGAAACAATTGTTATTTTAAGTGTTTTTTTTACACAGAAGGCAGAGTTGCAGTCCCGAGGGAGATGAGATCCCTGAGGTGCAGTACTTAATAGTGAGAAGAGAAGGGTGAGTAAGAATATTTGAAAAAGATTGAACATTCAGGAGACAGGAAAGGGAAGATGAATTTGAATATTGCAGAGCAATGTAAAATACTTTCCCAGAAGTCAAGAAATTTTAAGGGGTGAAATGCATTAAAGAATTAAGAAGATTGAAAGTGAATAAACGACAGAGTTGACAATGAGTAGGTCTCCCAGTGGAATGAGGGCGAAGAGAAAACAATTAAATGAATCTAAGGTCACATAGATAGAAATGAAAGAGACACGGGACATGTTTTGCACGAAAGGGAAAGAAGGAAAGAGGATAATAGGTAGAGAGGGATGTGGGAATTAATGTGTATACTGAGCGAGGTGTGAGATTCTAGACTGGAAAAGAGTATCTGTCAGTAATATTCCTTATGAAACAGAAAGAGCTAGGTCAAGGACAGAGAGATGGGTTGGTTTTATAATAGAATCATCTCTTTCTCTAAAACTGAAGCAAATCACAAACTGACAGGCTGAGGAGGAAAAAAATGTGC
Source organism: Suricata suricatta (assembly GCF_006229205.1). NCBI lineage: Eukaryota > Metazoa > Chordata > Mammalia > Carnivora > Herpestidae > Suricata > Suricata suricatta. The sequence goes on along the minus strand of NC_043706.1, from coordinate 111,126,075 downwards.
CCTGAATCTCTGAGTGTTTTCAAATAAGTAGGGAGAATAATCATTTGATGAGTAATAGGATGAAACCTGAGGAAAAGGGAAATGTGGAATTAGAAAGATAAGGGGTAAGGGGTGCCTTGGCGGCTCAGGTGTTTAAGCATCTGACTCTTGATTTAAACTCAGGTCATAATTTCATGGTTCATGAGACCAAGCCCTGAACTGGGCTCTCAGCTGACAGCACAGACCCCACCTGGGATCTTCTCTCTCTCTCTCTCTCTCTCTCTCTCTCTCTCTCTTTCTCTCTCTCTCTCAAAATAAACGAACATTAAAAAAATAATAATAAGGTGAAAGACAAAACACCCATGGCAACTACTCTTCAGAACATTTTGTCAGAGAACCAGTAAGAGATAAATTTAAAAAGAAGAGCAGTGGGGCACCTGGGTGGCTGAGTCAGTTAAGTGTCCGACTTCTGCTCAGGTCATGATCTCATATTCCGTGAGTTTGAGCCCCACATCAGGCGCTGTGCTGACAGCCCAGATCCTGGAGCCTACTTCAGATTCTGTGTCTCCCTCTCTCTCTGCACCTCTCCTGCTTGCTCTCTCTCTCTCTCTTTCTTCAAAATAAATAAACATTAAAAAACAAAAAGAAGTAGAGCAGTGCTATGGGCTCAGTTAAAATTAGCATGAAATTGCAGTGAACCAGATCTGAGCAATTCCTTGTTTTCTCCGTATGGAGTCGTGCAGCCAGGGATAAGAATCAGGTTACATAAGGCAGAGCAGAACCTTGGTAAAGCAGAACATCAAAAGTGTTGAACTCCCTTTCTTTTTCTTTCAAACAACACATTGAAGTTAGAGTCCAGATTTCTACACTTCATCTTCATTTTGAGCTAGATAAATCAGTTTGGGGATCATTCTTGGACCAAGTCCCATTCTATTAATATTATTGCAGTGGGAAAATTATTTCTAAGATTTCTAAACAATGATCTTCTAAGTGAAATTTTAAAAAACCTCATCCATAGGTGAATAACTCCCTGTGCTAAAGAAGTTGACCCTTGAGGACGCTGTTTAATAACTACTTGAAGAAATTAATTGTGATATTATTCATATCTGTAGTTCCATAGCTGGAACCTTGGAAGATGTATTATATAGAAGTCTACTTGTCATTATATTTCAAGTTAAAATAAGTCAGTATGGGGATTTCTAGTATGAAATTTTAAGGAAAGAATAAGACCATAGAGATTTTGAACTACTCACTGCAGCTTGTTTCTAAAACTATGTAGAATTTATACAAAATGTTAGGCAAAGAGAAATAAATTTGAATTTATATTTAAAAATTTCTTAGAAGAAAAGCTTCATTCACACACACACACACACACACACACACACACGCACACACACACACATCTTAAGCCTGCAAACTAAATGGAAGATCATGGACATTCTAAAATTCTTCCCAGAGTGGAAACAGGTCTTGTTTGTAGCAAAAAAAAAATTTGGTGGAAAAAAAAAGAAAAGAAAGAAATGAGAAGAGAGAGAATTGTAAAAGGAAAATGGAGGAAAAACCAAATATTAAAAATTACAATCTAAACCATGTAGCACTTGCCAAATACATGTTAAGTCCAGTGTTGGTCATGACATTTCTCTCATCTCTAACTTTATTATTTTTTTCTAAATGTTAGTTTGTTCAGGAGTAGTGTGTGAATATTCTCACATTTTCCTACACACATTTTCCTACACTATACCCATCTTCCTATCAGAGTCAGAGAAGAAAATACTAGAGTATAACAAATTTTCCTTCAGAGATAGACTTTGGGAATTTAGTACTTGCTGGTAAAACCCAGGGAATTTGTATAGCATAAATATTAACTGTGAAATTCTTTAAATCAGGCATAGTTCTAAAGATAGAAGCCCTGTAAAACATCAGCTGAGAATATTATCTTACTTCAATTGTCATACTTATTTTATTTTACATACAAATAGAGAAACATTTTCTAAAGTAAAACAAAAAACAAACAGAACTCCCCCCCCCTAAAAATAAATACAAGCAAACAGAAGAAACAAGCCATGACATTGTATTTTTAAAAAGTAGCAGAATGTAACGGAAGCTTTCTGTACAAAATATTATGAGTTCAATATTTCTTTTTAATCTCAGCAAAATCAAATATTCTAATTTAATAGCTTCCAGATAACTAGCTTATTAGCAAATGATATAAAAGTAAAAAGCTCCAGGCATACCCACAAGCCTTCTCAAATGATACTTTACTTTTAGACGGCTATTAACTCTGACCCAGATGTAGTTTTCCATCCAAATAAATGAATCACCTCCTACCACATTTTCAGCTTAAAAAAAATAAGAATAAATTAAATCTGCACCCAGAAATGACAATGAAGCTTGTTTTTATTATAACAAGCCTACTCCTTGATTATGAAGTCTGATAGCCTTTAAGCTGTTGATATATGTTTTTAATCACATCAGCATTAAATTTTAAGTAGGAAATTTCCTTGTTTTATTTTTACATCTTTTCATGCATATAAGTTTTAGGGGATTGGCTGTTGGTAATTTAATAACTTTAAACTCATGGTTAAAGAGTCATGATTTAGTAAGACCACAAAATACAGGCACATACTTGCAAAAGCCAGAGCCAAAAGAAAGCATATTTGTAAATACAAAATTCTTGCCCTTAAGGTTTTCTTTCTCTTACTCTTTCCCTCTCTCTCACTTCCTTTTTTTTTTTTTTCTAAATGGACAATTTGCATCTCTCCTGGCCTAACACATGCCCTTCTCCACATTCACTAGATTGTGACTTACCTGTCATAGCGCTCGGTTCCTAAATGGCAAAATTCCACTTGTTTGTCTATAAGCTAAAATAAAAAAAGGTTGGCATAAGAACTAGAAGCTCAGAAGATGTTGATGCTGGTACCTCGTGTAAAGAGCTACCAACTCAAACGAGATGCCAGTGTTATCGCTACGTTCAGGTCTGGCATAATGACTTTTAGTCATCATAGTCTGGTTTGTAGTATTTGTCAATAGTTAGAATATTTGTCAATATTTAGAATTTCATCTGCTGGTGAGCAGGAATTGCATGTGCTTTTTAAAAATTATTTTATAAATTTTTATACATTTGTGAATTTATTTTGTCTTCAAATTATACCATATATTCATACTGTGCTTTATTTCAAAGACCACTTCAAATAGGGATTATAGTTTAAATGCCAGTTCCCTTTTATACCCAAATTTTCAAATTTATATCTAAGTCCAGTATATTCAGTTTTTCCATTGATTTCATTTTTGTTTTCATGGTAAAAACTTATCTGATTGAAATATATTAGGAACTCTAAAAGAAATTCATACTGTCTAGTGAGTTTGCAAATTGAGATAATTTTCAATTATACCTCCCATAATCTTCCTTTTATAGAAGGGAGATCATGGGGGCAGCTGGGTGGTTTGGTCAGTTAACACTGATTTCAGTTCAGGTCATGATCTCATGGTCGAGCACCGCGTTGGGCTCTGAGCTGAAGGTGCCGGCCTGCTTGGGATTTTCTCTCTCCTTTCCCCTCTGCTCCCCCTTCAAAATAAGTAAGCTTCAACATTTTAAAAAATAAAGTAAATAAAAGGGAGGTCATGTGTGTTGAGCTACACATTCTTTTTGTCCGGTTACTTAAGACGACTTTCATACTGCATCTTTCACCAGAGGAAAGACATCCAAAATAAAGGACCATTAGCACCTGTTACCCTTCTTTCAAACGCCGGGGAACCTGGGCCTCATCACGAGCACTCCTCTCTCTTCTCCGTATCCTTCAGTTACACTTGCAGAATGCAGAAATGCTTCATACTTTGATGTGGTAGCAGCCGGTCTCCTCTCCAAACTTCCTTTGTTCTTAAGCGCTCTCCCACGGAAGCCCGGCGCCCGCTCTCTGTGCCGCACTCTGAGTGGCAGGTGGGTCAGAGCGGCAACGTCCGGGGGTCAACCATAAATTTTACTCTTCCCCTCACTTGTTCAACTGAAGATAAGGAAGTGGGTTGCGAAGGAGATTGTTTTTGCTGAAATGTAAAAATATTTATTTTTTTTCATTGATAGCCCAAAAGTGCTAATATATACAAGGAAAGGATGATGAAAAAAAATTGAAAGTGGAAAAAAAGACTTCTGAAATTTTTAATTTTTTTTTAAAAAACAAATTCATTAGAAAAATATATAAATCCATGAAAAATTACCCTTTTCCCTTCATTTCTATCTTTCTAATAGTAGGACTGTTTCTAAAGACCCACAACAAATAATTTACTTCCCTAAACTTAATTTCTAGTCCATACATCCTATTCTTTTATGAGCTGTGCTCTGGGTAACATATTATAATTCACAAAGTTTGATAGACAGACTCCAGACTCCAGATGTTTTTCCAGGAAAAAAAACTTAAATTAGTTTTCCTATGTCAAGTTGACAAAAATTATATTTGATTGACTAATAATAGAATTTATTATAGACATACACACATGCTTCAATTTTCGAATTTAATACACTATTGAAATCAAAGTTGATAATGTATAAAGAAATCTTAAAATAATAAAAGTACTAATAATAATTTCTTAAACAGCAAAGGATCCAAATAGTTAATTTTCCCAGAAAATATAAAAATGCCAATAAACACCTGAAAATTTGTTCAACATCAGGGAACTGCATATCAAAACCCAATGAGGTATCCTTTGCCCCTGCTAGGATGACCACAACCAAAAAGACAGATACTAACAACTTTTGACAAGGTGGCATAGACATCAGAACCCTCACACCACACTGGTGGGAATGTCAAATGGCACGAGTTCTTTGGAAAACAGTCTGTAGTTCCTCAAATGATTATTCATAGAGTTACCATATAATTCAGCAATTCCACTACTAAGAAGCAAATAATATAGCCCACTTAAAAACTGTGTAGGCATGCTCATAGCAGCATTATTTGGAATAGCCAAAGAATGGAAACAACCCAAATGCAACATACCCATATATATTATAAAATATATGTTATATTAAAGATATTATATGTAACATATAATAATACAATTATTATATATTATTATATATAGTATATGATGCTATCCATAATGTGTTATAATATATTATATTATATATTATATTATAATATCATATACATTATATGATTCCTGGCTAAGAAACAAAAGCATAATTGTTTCATCCCCTGTGAAACTGGATGAAAACTAGTAGTAAAATCTGGTACAACTCCAAATGAGGCATTGGACAAGAACCAAGCTGGATCTATAAGGGATCATACATAAGATGGCACACATATTTATACTGCACGAAGGTCAAGTACTTGTATCCTTTCAATCTGTAAACATCACTACTACCTGAACAATAGACATGCTTTATTGGGGAAATAATTTTCCTCTGTTACTATGTTTCTGCACCAGTAGGTTGGTTCAGTAATAAATATATGAAATCTTATGTTTGAAAAAAATATTTTTAAATACTTTAAAAAATTAAAAGCAGTAAAGTGCTGATGCATACTACAACATGGATGACCTTAAAGACATTATGCTAAGAGAAAGAAATCCATTACAAACACCATGGATTGTCTGTGATTCTGAAATGTCTAGCATAGGGAAATCTTTAAGACAGAAGGTAAATTAGTGGTTGTCTAATGTTGGGACAGTAGGATAGTTGGAAGAAAATGAGGAGTGATTGTAAATGGGCATGGGATTTCTTTTGGGGGTGATGAAAATATTCTAAAACTGACTGTGGCAATGGTTGCATAAGTCTGAGTATAGAAAGAACATTGACTTGTACTCTTCAAGTAGGTACATTTTATGGTATGTGAGATATATCTCAATAAAGCTATTACCAGAAAATATATTAGAGTAATCATTGCTAAAGATAAAACATTACTTTTAATATTCCCCAAAAGGCATTTGGTATGTTAAGTCACATCAACTAAATAACAGTATCATCACAGCACTATTATTACCAATGTGAGAATAATCCCTCTCCTTCCAAAAGAAATCCAAAAGTTGACTTCACTTTTAAAACAGCTAAAAACAGGGGCACCTGGGTGGCTCAGTCGGTTAAGCATCTGGCTTCAGCTTAGGTCATGATCTCATGGTTCATGGGTTCGGGTCCTGCATTGGACTCTGTGCTGACAGCTAGCTCAGAGCCTGGAGCATTCAGATTCTGTATCTCCCTCTCTCTCTGACCCTCCCCTGCTCATGCTGTCTCTCTCTCAAAAATAAATAAAACATTAAGAAAAAATAGCTAAAAACAGTCTTGAGGCTGTTTTCTTGCTGTCCTAAGTAAATATGAATTTTGGAAAAAGCTTTAACTGTGTTTTACTTTTTCCAATAAAATCCAATAGGCTAATTTAGGCTTTAACCCAGAGACTATTTGCAGTAGCAGAATCTGAAAATGATGGTAATATTTCTGTCTTCCATTTATCCGTGTGCCTTCAAACCAGTGTTATTCAGCTCAATGAAACAGTTTAGGGTATGGAATAAGACCAGAAACAGGCACTTATTTAATAATCACATATTTAATAATGTAAAATTTTAAAATTAATTGCCATAAAATTTCTCTAGCCTATTTCCTGAGATTCATGTCTGCATGAGAAAACATTCTGATTAGTTTATGACCATTAAATTTGGTTTTTTTATTTTAAATATTTAATATATGCTTCACTTTTCTTATTGCATGGAGTAATGCTGTTTGAGTTTCCTTCATCTGGCAAAAATCACAGCTTTATAATTAATGACAAAGTGAAGCAAACTTAAGTGAAATCAGAAAGAATTTATGTTTTTTATTTATAAAAAATAGTAAAATATCATAATTATTTTATTTATTTTATACTGTATAGAATTCATTATGATAGGAATCAATTCATAAAGGACTCTATTAAATGCATATTATTTTACATTAAAGCTGTGAATTAATTTAAATGATTAAAATAACTTGAAAGAAAAAGTTTAAATGCTCACTATGAGTAGTGTCAACCCTTATTGAGTTATATTGAATTCACCTATCAACATAAACTTGAATATCTGTCCTTAAGTAACATACAATTTATGTGCCAATAATATTTTTCACAAGCCAGACTTGGAAATAGCTTAAGAAGTATTTGACAGAGACACCTGGGTGATACAGTCAGTTAAGCCTATGACTTCAGCTCAGGTCATGATCTCAATGCCTTGTGAGTTTGAGCCCCGTATGGAGTTCTGTTTTGACAGCTCAGAGCCTGGAGCCTGCTTTGGTTTCTGTGTCTCCATCTCTCTCTCTTCTACCCCCCTCCCTGCTTGCACTCTGTCTCTGTCTCTCTCTCTTTAAATTAAATAAGCATTAAAAATTTTTAAAAATAAGTTTTTGACAAAAATATCTATTTCTTTATCATTGTGATCTAAGCAACTAAAACTCATTCTAAATCATATTCTTGACATGTAAAGTAGCAGAGATCTGAAGTATAATGTGAGAATCAAAAGAATATTAAAATTAAATTCTTGTACAAAGTTACAAATATCTATAGAAATTTTGGTACATGTTTACAAGGCACTGTGGTTTTCAGATGTCTGTGCATTTATTTAAATAACAATCTTTTTCCTTAAGAAATAATATAGCCTTTTTATTCTTATGCATTATGTACAATAAAAGAAAGAAGCACTGTGCTGTGATGTGGTTGAAAGGTTATTATTATTCCAATGATAGAAACAAAAGTATATTATCACTTGGATGATGTCAATGAAAGGGTATCATTACTTTTTCTGAGGAGAACATTCTGGTAACTAAACACACAAGTGTAGTATTTATTACATTTCATTCCACATGTGTCTCCAAGGAAATCAGAAAGAAATGCAATTAGTTTGTGATATTGGGGGGAAAATCTTTGGTTTCATTTGTTCAACAAAAACAAAAATCTCTGAATCAATTATACCTTCATCAAATTTCCCCTCACATCACAACATTCTATTTTGCCATCCATTCTTTTCCACACATATCTTAAGGTGAGCATGCTGCAAAGAATGAAAATAAAAATCCAAATTCTACTAGAAAGCACATAAAACTTCCAGTGGTAACTCTATCCACAGTTATATACATTAAACAATCCCATGTATACTGCATTCTTAAAAGCTTCTGAAAATAAGCATTTTTCTAAGAAATGTCATTATGATAGGTAAATAAATAAATCTTCCCCAAATGCTAGATTCTTATAAACTAAGCTACCTTGTTATTCAAATTACTTACTAGCTTTTTAGCAGCCGGTGCTTATTTTTCTTTGCATTTGTCCAAGTGAACTATCAAGCTTAGAGACATTTAAACACCACTAGTACTAGTGATGCTATATATACAATAGATCCACCTCAACCAATATAATTCAAAATTGAAGAATTATTTATTCATATAAAAGTTAGGAGCTGGATCTTAATGTATTCACACTCATGTTTTTCTTACCAGACCTTTTCTCTCCAAATCTACAAAGTACCAACCAACAAAAGTTAGGTAGGAAACTACACACCGCCAACAATATGCATGCCTTACCTCTGTCATCAGTCTGGTATCTAGAATAAAATATGTCGTCTGTCCATAGACAAAACTTTCACTATGAACATCAAGGAAGATGCGGCAGGGTATGCTGGCTAGTTGACATTTTCCAGATGCCTACTGTTGTTCTCATTAAGTAGAGAAATGTCTATGTAAACAATGGTCAGAAAAAAAATACATACTTCAATTTGTTCTCTTATAATTCAATTAACGCATTGGTGGGTAGATCAATTCAGAATAATCACCTTTATACTTCTTTAGTTCCTTTTTTGGAGATTTCTACTGTTGAGATTTTTCTCCCCTAAGTAAATGATAATTTACCTCTTCTCTTTCTATCCTTCTTCACAGAAATCTGTCCTTGATGTTTTTATCTTTTATAGAGTGTAGTTCCACTTGTTCTTAATTCTCCAGGACATAGAGAATGACCATTGCCTGTCTTTATTTTATTTTATTTTACTTTATTTTTAATTTTTAAAATGTTTTTATTTATTTTTGAGAGAGAGAATGAGCGTTGGAGAAGAGAGAGGGAGACACAGAGTCTGAAGCAGGCTCCAGGCTTTGGACAGTCAGCACAGACCCTGATGCTGGGCTCGAACTCAAAAATGGTGAGATCATGACCTGAGCTGAAGTCAGATGTTCAACCAACTGAGCCACCCAGGCACCCCATCCATCCTTGTTTTAGAAAAAGTCTATCCTTAACTTTCTTCACAACCTTTTAAACTGGACCATCATTCACTGTAATTATAGCAAGAGTGACTTCCCAGGTTTCTCAACAAATTCTTTATCTACTTATCAAATAAGTGTGCATAATAGGTGTTAAATTTTGGATTATATGGCAGTTTTCACAGCAAGCACTGCACATGCCTCAGCTTACTTAATCTTTCCAACTACTCTATGAGGTGCAGACTATAATTATTCTTATTTTACATATAAGAAGACTGAGATATACAGAGATTTGAGTAATTTAAACTGTTCACACCATTATGATAAGGCAGAACTGGGATTTAAAACCACACTCTTAGGCTACTGCTTCTATAACCGCCATATTACTTACATTCATCAGGCTTTTGTTTAATCCCTCATGAAGCTAAAAATTCAGGTCTATAGAATAAATATAGGCTTAAAATTAAGTTATAATAACTTTTATTATTTAGGGTTGAAAAGCATGAAGGGAAGAAAATAATGTCTATTCAAAGTGATTTAAATTAGCACTGTACCAAAGAGCCTAAAATAAACAATTCTGTAGTCAAATTAAAATGCAAATAAAAGGCACTATTCTGACTTCCCTTTGGCTACTCTCATACATGCTTAACATACTTAATGCCTATGCATTACTAACTAGTTGGGACTGTCCTTTGGGCACTAAATCTCTCTCATTTCAAGTGCTAAACAATTCAGAAACAGAAACAGGTATTCAGAGACATCAAAATACCAGGACTGTTGCTAACAATGCTAAATTGGAAGATTCATCTTAAATTGGGACACACGGGTGGCTCAGTTGGTTGAGCATCCGACTTCAGCTCAGGTCATGATCTTTCAGTTGGTGAGTTCAATCCCCATGTTGGGCTCTGTGCTGACAACTTGGAGCCTGGAGCCTGCTTCGGATTTTGTGTCTCCCTCTCTCTGCCCATCCCCTGCTCACACTCTGTCTCTTTCCATCCCTCAAAAGTGAATAAATGTTAAAACAAATTAACTTATAAGCATAGGCTTCCTGGTACTCCTACCTAAGTGCAAACTTTGAGACTCCCCTCCAAGGATAGTTTAAGTCTCTGGGCAAGGACAGACCATCATAACCAGATAACTGGAGCAGGGTCCTTCAAACACTTAGTGGGTTGCAAAGATAGAGTCCACATGGATGAGTGACTGCTAACACCCAGCAGCATGGAGCAGTGATGTTACACAGCCACCACTCACCTTCAGATCACTCTTTTTGCCAAAGGGAGGATAGAGTAAGAAGTAAAGAGAGTTAGTCAAGATAGTATGCAATATTTTTGTATGTTCTTGAAATTCTTGCAATGCATATCAACTACAAAATGGCAAAGAATATTTTAACAAATTCAAGTGCATTTTTAGGCCACATTCTTTTATAATAATGTGATAATATATTACATAATATATAGAATATTTATTGTATAAAATATATTCTCTGTAAAAAAAGTCACAGAAAACAGAAATATATATGCTTGTGCCTCTCTCTCTCTCTCTCTTTCTCTCTAAACTCACAGACACACACACACACACACACACACACATACACATATACACACTCTTCAAGCAATATTTAAGAAAAATTTTAACATTTATTTTTGAAACAGATAGACACAGAGCACAAGTTGGTGAGGGTCAGAAAGAGAGGGAGACACAGAATCTGAAGCAGGCTCCAGGCTCTGAGCTGTCAGCACAGAGGCTGATGGGGGGCTCAAACCTACAAACCATGAGATCATGACCTGAGCTAAAGTTGGACACTTAACCAACTGAGATACCCAGGTGCCCCAAGAAACACTTAAAAATGTTTTAGTGTGTTTAAAATGGACTGCTACCATACAAATCTTTATTTGATTGATTGCAACCTAATGATATCTAAGTGGTAGGAAACAGATTTGAAAGGTTGTGTGCCACAATGGCATATAATTAATATAATAGTATCAGGATACACAATTTTCATAATTCTCTTTTATATGTATACAATATAATTATTTCATTAGTAAAAAAAAAAAAGACAGTACTTTTTTGTTGAGCACCAGGTGGCAGAATGAGGACCAGTAGGTAGTACTTCAAAGATTTTCACTCTACCAATCCATGAGCATGGAATGTTTTTCCATGTCTTTGTGTTTTCTTCAATTTCCTTCATAAGTCTTCTATAGTTTTCAGCATACAGGTCTTTTACATCTTGTTAAAATGTCATTATTACCCAAAGAAATTTACACATTCAATGCAATCCCCATCAAAGTTGCACCAGCTTTCTTCTCAAAGCTAGGACTATCTTAAAATTCGTATGGAACCACAAAAAAAAACCCCGAATAGCCAAAGTAATATTGAAGAAGAAAACCAAAACGGGGGGGCATCACAATCCCAGACTTTAGCCTCTACTACAAAGCTGTTATCATCAAGACAGTATGGTATTGGCACAAAAACAGACACATGGACCAATGGAATAGAATAAAGAACCCAGAACTGGACCCACAAGTATATGGCCAATTAATCTTTGACAAAGCAGGAAAGAGTGTTCAATGGGAAAAAGACAGCCTCTTCAACAGGTGGTGTTGGGAGACCTGGACAGTAACATGTAGAAAAATAAAATTAGACCACTTTCTTACACCATTCACAAAAATAAACTCAAAATGGACAAAAGATCTGAATGTGAGACAGGAAACCATAAAAACCCTTGAGGAGAAAGCAGGAAATAGCCTCCTAGACCTCAATCGCAGCACTTTCTTCCTCGACACATCCCCAGAGGCAAGGGAATCAAGAACAGAAATGAACTACTGGAACCTCATCAAGATAAAAAAGTTTCTGCAAGGCAAAGGTAACAATAAAAAAAAACTAACAGGCAACCGACAGAATGGGAAACGATAGTGGCAAATGGCATATCAGATAAAGGGCTAGTATCCAAAATATACAAGGAGCTCACTAAACTCCATACATGAAAAATGAATTATCCAGTGAAGAAATGGGCAGAAGACCTGAATAGACACTTCTCCAAAGAGGACATCCAGATGGCCAACAGGCACATGAAACAATGCTCAACGTCACTCATCATATGGGAAATACAAATCAAAACCACACTGAGATACCACCTCACACTGGTCAGAGTGGCTAAAATGAACAAATCAAGAGAATATAGATGCTGGTGAGGGTGTGAAGAGACGGGCACCCTCCTACACTGTTGGTGGGAATGTAAACTGGTGCAGTGGCTCTGGAAAACAGTGTGGAGGCTCCTCCAAAAACTATCCTAGAACTCCCCTGTGACCCAGCAATAGCACTGCCAGGGATTTACCCAAAGGATACAGAAGTGCTGCTGATGCATGGGAGCACATGTACCCCAATGTTCATAGCAGTACTGTCAACAATAGGTAAATCATGGAAGGAACCTAAATGTCCATCACCTGATAAATGGATCAAGAAGACGTGGTTTATATATACAATGGAGTATTATATGGCAATGAGGAAGAATGAAATATGGCCATTTGTAGGAAAGTGGATGGACCTCGAGGGTGTCATGCTAAGTGAAATAAGTCAGGCAGAGAAGGATAGATACCATATGTTTGCACTCATAGGTCTAACAGGAGAACAGGAGAACCTAACAGAGGACAATAGAGAGAGGAAGGGGGAAAGAGAGCTGGGGAGAGTGAGGGACACAAATCATGAGAGACTACTGAATACTGAAAACGAACCATGGACTGAAGGGGGAGGGGGAGGGAGGAAAGGGGGTGATGGTCATGTGGGGAGAAACACTGGGTGTTACATGGAAACCAATTTGTAAATAAACTATTAAAAAATAAAAATAAAAGAATAGGAAGAGAGAGAACTCCTTCCCCCAAAGCACAGGTGGTCTGCAAGCCAGAAAGAGATCTCTCAACAGAAATCAAGCATAATTGTACCTCAATTATGGACTTTTAGCCTCCAGAACAATGAGAAAATAAATGTCCATTGTCTAAAAAAAAAAAAAAAAAAAAAAGAAGATTTTCACTCTATATGAAGAGTTTTGCAACAATTAAAATGCACATTTTTGTAGATTTTGTAAAACCTACATTTAAAACATTGAAATGTAGAAGGCACCTGAGTGGCTCAGTTGGTTGAGTGTCCAGCTTCAGCTCAGCTCATGATCTCATTGTTCATGAGTTTGAGCCCCGTGTCAGGCTCTGTGCTGACAGCTCAGAGCATAAAGCCTGCTTCGGATTTTGTGTCTCCCTCTCTCTCTCTGACCCACCCCTTATCACACTGTTTCTCTCTCTCTTAAAAATAAATAAAACATTAGAAAAAAAATTAAAACATTGAAATGTAAAATGAAATATTTCAGTTCACATAACCTAATAAGGATATGCTTTTACACACAGAGAATACCACTATCACAACTGATAAAACTAATAATTTCAATGTCATCTCATTCAACTGTTATTCAGAATTCCCCAATTACACTCAAAATATATTTTTCAGTTTTTCTAAACTCAAGTATCCATTTAAAAATTCACATATTGCAAGAAAGAGTCTTATGCCCCTAAAATCACATTTAATCCAGATCCCTCTGACTCTTTTAGAGAGCATTTTCTCTTTTCTCTTGACTTTCTTAAAAAGTCCAGATGAGTTGGTTTTGAGATTGTTTCACATTATGGATTTGCCTGATTATTTCATAATGATGTAAATTAACTTGTTTCTCTAATACCAATCCTTCTTGTAAACTACAAGTTAATTACATGCTTTATGAAGAATAAACATTTTTGTTAAGACTACATTATTGGAGGCACCTGGGTGGCTTAGTCGGTTAAGCATCAACTTCACCTCAGGTCAGGATCTCACAGCTCCTCTGAGTTCAAGTCCCGCATTGGGCTATGTGCTGACAGCTCAGAGCCTGGAGCCTGCTTCAGATTCTGTGTCTCCCTCTCTCTCTGCCCATCTCTGCTCATGCTCTGTCTCTGGAGCTCTCTCTCTCTCTCAAAAATAAACATTTAAAAAGTTAATTAAGACCACATAACTGGTGGGGAGCCTGGGTGGTTCATTCAGTTGAGCATCTGACTCTTGATCTCAACTCAGGTCATGATCTCATGGTTCTTATTTTCGAGCCTGGCTTTGGGTTCTGTGCTGACAGTGTCTGGCCTGCTTGGGATTCTCTCTCACTCTCTCTCCTCCTCTGCCCTGAGCACACTCTCTCTTTCTCTCTCTCTGTCTCTCAAAATAAATAAATAAACTTAAAAATATTTCCTTAGACTATATTATTGGTAATAATTTATATACTTTATATTGCATAGCAGAGGAGATCCAAACTGTCAGGTGATCCTATTATTAGCAAATGCTTAGTCTGTCTATTTGGATGGGATAGTGAGGGCCAGATATTTCCACAGTAAAGGCACATTTTCCCCTTTGCAAATAGTGAGAAACCTATGGAATGATACCTTATCATTGTGAGACTACTGTCCTCCCCAATAATCAATCTATGGGCCATAGATTTTAGCTTCCATTGATGTTCCTGCCTAAATCAGATATTATATTAGTGCTATAATAGTGACTTTTTAAACCTACCTTTTTTTCCTACATTATTAGTTTCTCTGTCTCTCCTTCCTCGTCTCTTTTTTGGAATATGTCTATTGACTCATGGAATTTTTTTCTTTAATTCAGATGTGTTATAAGCATTTACCATCATTGTTAGTTCTCTTTTTTTTAATGTTCAATTTTTTTTTCAAATTAGACTAGTGGGAGATCCTTCAATGTGATTTATCTTTTGATCCAAGTGCATGAGTCTCAGAACAACTTCTCATGTTCTTGCGTCACAAAAAATCAGGACTTCATTGTATTTTCCTCGCCACAGTCTATAACCAGCCATTTCTCCAAGGACCCTTGGTTCCTTTTAGAAGTCAGTGGTATTCAGAAGCCAAGATCTATGCTCTAGACATCCGCTAGTGAGATGTCACCACTTCCACAGCATGACTTTATTATTAAAGAAAAAACACACAAATAAAGGAACTTAGTACCCATTTAAAATATTAGAAAAGGATTTAAAAATATATTTTAAAAACAATAGAAGTATTTCAGGAAACTACATGAGTCTAGAGATGATGAAGCTTTTCATAACCAATACTGAAAGCTATAAAATTTTAAAAACACTTACAGTAAGGAGTACCAAAAGCAAAGCCAAACTATATGACTGGAAGAGATAACTGTGACTCAAACGGTAAATGATAATATTTATAATATCAAAACACACTTATAATCTGAAATTGTAAAAGGAAAACAACCAACGGAAATACATATGAAGGTTTAAATGGAAGTTAATAGATGAGCAAATCCAGTCAAGCAGCAAACTTGAAAAATGCCCAGATTTGCTAGTTATTGTAGAAATTCCAATGTCCCATCACATTTTAACTTCCTCACTGGCAAATATTTTTAAATGGACATTTTGCTGACTTGTGTGAAAAAGGGAGAAAGAATGCTCACACAGTAGTAAAGTGAGTTATCATACCCATTTCAGAAATCAATATAGCAATATCTAACAAAATAAATATTTAAAGTCTTCGAGCCAAATTTCTAACTCTTGGGTTCCAAGCTATAGAAAGAAAGACACCACTTCTTAGAATTAGAATATTTATATATTCTATATAGACATATAGATATAGATACACAGGTGTGGTTGTTGCTTCACTGACTTTGTAGAAGGAAAAAATAAGCCTATTGTGGAGAAAAAAATAAACAAATTGAATACTCATCAATAGAGGAATGCATACCCTAGAAGAGTAAGCAGTCATTAAAAATAATAAATTTGAACTAGTGGAAGAGCTTTCGTAAGGTAATGTTGAGTGAGAAAATCAAGATGCTAAAAGGGATACAGAGTAGGATTCAACCGTCATAAAACCAAAAAGAGGGGGTGGCTGGGTAACTAGCCAGAGTGACAGCCTCTTCACTTCTGCTTGGGTCATGATCCCAGGATTATGGGATCAAGCCCTGCATCAGGCTCCACACCCAGTGTGAGCCCACTTGGAATTCTCTTTCTCTCTCTCTCTCATTTCTTCCCCCCCTCTTCTCCCTCCCTTGCTCACTCTCTCTAAAAAATAATAAAAAATTAAAAAAGAAAAGAAACCCAAAAAAGACAAATAATCCCTATGATTTCTTCTGGGAGTTTTACGGTTTCAGGTCTCACATTGAAATCTTTAATTCATTATGAGTTTATATGATGTAACAAAGAAGTCTAGTTTTATTCTTTGGCATGTAGGTATCCAGTTGTCCCAACACCTCTTGTTGAAGAGATGGTCTTTTTCCCCATTGCATATTCCTGCCTCCTTTGCCATAGTTTGACCATAAACATGTGGGTTTATTTCTGGATTCTATTCTGTTCCACTGATGTGTCTATTTTTGTGCCAATACTGTACTGTTTTGATTACTGTGGCTTTGTAGTGATTCTTGAAATCTGAAATTGCAGGGGCGCCTGGGTGGCTCAGTCGTTAAGCATCCAGCTTCGTTCAGCTGAAGTCATGATCTCACAGTTCGTGGGTTTGAGCCCCATGTCAGTCTCTGGGCTGACAGCTAGCTCAGAGCCTGGAACCTCTTCAGATTTTGTATCTCCCTCTCTCTCTGACCCTCCCCTGCTTGCACTGTCTCTGTCTCTCAAAAATAAATAAAAATCATTAAAAAAATTTAAAAAAAAGAAATCTGAAATTGCAATACCTTCAGCTTTGTCCTTCTTTATCAAGAATTATTTTCACTATTTGGGGTCATTGTGATTTTATACAAATTTTAAGATTCTTTGTTTTGGTTTTGTAAAGAAATGTTAGTATTTTGATGGGAATTGCATTAAATCTGTAGATTGAATAACATGAACATTTTAACAACATTGGCTCTTTCAGTTCATGAGCACAAAATATCTTTCCATTTTTGGGGTCATCTTCAATTTCTTTCACTGGGATTTTACAGTTTTTGGAATAAAGATCATTCACCTCCTTGGTTAAGTTTTGACTACTGATTCAATTTTATTGCTAGTAATCAGTCTGTTCAAAATTTCTGTTCCTTCCTGCTTCATTTTGGAAGGTTATATGTTTCTAGAAATGTATCCATTTCTTTTAGGTTGTCCAATTTTTGGCATATAGTTTTTTTTATAATATTCTGTTGTAATCCTTTGTATTTCTGTGGTATAAATTGTTATTTTTCCTTCTATACTTCTGATTTACTTGAGTCCTCTATTTTTTGACAGGTCTGGTTAAATGTTAATCAATTTTGTTTACCTTTTCAAAGAAATAGCATCTAGTTTCACTGATCTGTTCTAATGTTCTTTTACTAACTATTCCACTTATTTCTGTTCTAATCTTTATTATTTTCTCCCTTCTACTGGCTTTGAACTTTGTTCTTTTTCTAGCTCCTTTAAATGTAATATTGTTGTTTACGAATTTTCTTGCTCCTTGAGGTAGGCCTGTTTGCTATAATCTTCCCTTTTAGAGCAGATTTTGCTACATTCCAAAGATTTTGCGCCATTGTGTTATCATTTTCATCTGTCTCCATATATTTTGTTATTTCCTCTTTGATTTCTTAGTTGACTCATTGACTGTTTAGTAGCATGTCATTTAGTTTCCATGTATTCATGCACTATCCAGATTTTTTTTCTTGAGTGATTTTTAGTTTCATACTATCATGGTCAGAGAAGACTTAGGATATGATTTCAATGTTTTTGAATTTATTGAAACTTAATTTGTGGCTTACCATATGATCTATTTTGGAGAATGGTGCATGTGCACTTGAAAAGATGTGTATTCCACTGTTTTGGGATAGAATGTTCTAAATATATGTAAGATAAATCCAGTCCAATGTGTCATTTAAAACCATTGTTTCTTTGCTGACTTTCTGTCTGGATGATCTATGCATTGATGTAAGTGTGGTGTTACTATCATTTTATTACTGTCGAATTCTCCTGTTATGTCTGTTAAGATTTGCTTATGTATTTAAGTGCTTCTGTGTTGGGCGCACAGATATCTAGAATTGTTATATCCTCTTGCTGGAGTTTTCTCTTTATTATTCTGTGGTGTTGTCTCTTGCTGTAGGCTTTGTTTTAAAGTCTGTTTTGTCCAGTGTATGTATCGCTACCCCAGCTTTCTTCACTTCCGTTTGCACGCTTTTTCATCCTTTCACTTTCAATCTGCGTGACTTTAGGTCTGAAGTGAATCTCTTATAGACAGAATATAGATGGGTCTTGCTTTTATTCCATTCAGTCACCCTATGTCTTTTTAAAATTTTTAATGTTTACCTTTTGAGAGAGAGAGAGAGAGAAAGAGGGAGTGTGAGTGGGCAAGGGACAGAGAGAGGGAGACACAGAATCCAAACTTGGCTCCAGGCTCTTAGATGTCAGCAGAGCCTGAAGTGAGATTTGAAACCATGAACCATGAGATCATGACCTGAGCCAAAATCAGACACTTAACTGAGTCACTCAGGCACCCTTCACCCTATGTCTTTTGATTGGAACATTTAAACCATTTACATTTAAAATAATCATTGATATTTATTGCCATTTTGTTATTTGTTTTATGGTTGTTTTTGTAGTTCTCTCTTTCTTTTGTTCTCTTCTTTTGTGGTTTGCTTTCTTTAGTGATATACTTGCATTTCTTTCTCTTTATTTTTCTCCTATCTATTACTGATTTTTCATTTGTGGATACCATTAGGCTTGTACATAATATAATATATTATGTATATAGTAGTCTATATTAAATTGATGGCCACAAGTTTGAACCCATTCTAAAAGCATTACAATTTTTCCCCACCCATCCACATTTTACATATATACATCATATATATTATGTTTCACATTCTTTGTGAATTCCTTGACTGATTTTTATAAATATAATTTATTATACTGTTTTTGTGCTTTAATCTCTATGTTGGTTTTATAAGTGATTAATTTATTAGTTTTTTTATGTTTGTATTTACCCATGAATTGTTTTCCTTCCCTAATTTTCCTAGTCCTGAAAATTTCTTCCCACTCAAAGAATTCCCTCTAATGTTTCTTGTTAAGTCTAGTTTAGTGGTGATGAACTTTATTAATTTTTGTTTTTTCTGGGAATCTCTATCTCTCCTCCTTTCCTGAATGATAGCCTTGCTAGGTACTCTTGGTTGCAGGTTTTCCCCCTTCCCCACTTTGCACATATCATGGTACTTCTTTGGCCTGTGAAATCTCTGCTGCAAAATCAGTTGCTAGTCCTGTGGGACTGTTTTCTTCTCTCTTGCCGCTTTTAAAATTCTCTCTTTATCACTACTTTGTGCCATTTTAATTATGATTTGTCTTAGCTTAGGCCTCCTTAGGTTGATTTTGTTGGGGACTTCCTGTGCCTCCTAGGTTTGGATGTCTGTTTCCTTCTCCAGATCAGGAAAATATGCAGCTACTATTTCTTCACATAAATTTTCTGACGCCTTTCCTCTCCTCTTTCTTGGATGCCTATAGTCAATGAATGGCTCTTGTGATGCTGCTGAGTTTCCTTAACCTATTCTCATTTTTTATTATTCTTTCCTGGTTTTTTTATTTTTTTATTTTTTATTTTTATTTTTTTATTTTTTATTTTTTGCTGTTCAACTTGGTTGCTTTCCATTACTCTGTCTTCAAGCTTGCTTATCAGTTCTTCTGCTTCCTTCAGTTTACTATTTATCCTTTCTAATGTATCTTTAATTTCAGTTATTGAGTTCTTCATCTTGATTGGTTCCTTTTTGTATTTTCTATCTCTTTTTTGAAGGTCTCCCTGAGATCATCCACTCTTTTCTCAAGTTCAGTGAGTGTCTTTATCATCCTTACTTTGAATTCTGTCATTTGGGACATATTTCTCTGTCTCCTATTTTGTCTAATGTTCTATGTCTGTTTCAATGTATTAGAAATGTCCATTACATCTTCTGATCTTGAAAGTAGAGACCTTATGAAGAAGAGGCCCTGTGGTGTCCTATAATGCAAGGTCTCCTATTCACCAGAATCAGGTGCTACAGGGGTGTCTCTTATGTCGGCTGTGTGCACCCTACCATTGTGGCTGAGCCCTGTGTGCCTTCAGTCCACTGAGCTGCAATGGCCCACTTTGCCTGTTTACAGGATTTGGTTCCTGTGCTGTTAAGGGACCAGTTAGGAGCCATCATCAGATTTTAGTCGTATGGTGTCAGCAGTAGGACCAAATGCCTACCTTCACTCCTTTTGTCAGAGCTGTGGTCACATTGGGTTGCAAAACATTCTCCCTGTATTGTCCCCTGAGGGGCCTTTGTTGGTGGGTGGGGCCAGCTGTTGGGCCAGATGCCTGCCAGGGCTGCAGACACACTGATTGGCAGGCATTGTCTCTGCATTGGGAATTAGAATGTTCAGCCAGTGGGACTGTGAGTGCACCGGTGTTTGTGGTTATCCTTCTCTCTCCCCAGGGAAAGAGTCACTGGGAGTAGCACTGTCGCTGGGTCTCCTGCCCAGGGTTAGCCAGTTAGGTAGAGAGTGCTTGCAATGTTTTCTGCAGATGATTAGCTATCTAGGCTGGGGGTGAGGTGGGTAGAGATAGAGAAATGGCACCTCAGCTCATTTGTTCTTGGAAAAATCTCCTAAAGATTCCAGCCCCTCCAGCATACGTTCTAAGATTAGCAAATAAATGTCCTTCAGGTATACCCTGGATGCTTTTCAAACTGCTGTCTGTGTCTCAGTGATGTCTTTTTGTTACATTGGCCAAGGACTCCATTTCCTATCACCCTCTGGCTCTCCCAGAGCCCATTGATTTTCAAAGTACCTGGAGTTAGGCCCCGCTGGTTATAAAAATTGTGAAGTTAAGCCCCACAGGTTTCAAAGCCAAATTTTATGAGGAGTTATCTTCCCAGTGCAGGTCCCCCATGTCTTGAGTTCCTGGTATAGGGTGTGCTCTTCTCCTCTGTGCCTGTGGTGTCCCTCCCCTTTGTGGTTAGTCTCTCTTAGAGCTTGGTTCCTGGCCACATCTCTGCCACTCCTAGCCTTTTCCATGTGCCCTCCTCTTATATTAATTGTGGCAAGTCTCTTCTGTCAATATTCCTATTGTTTTTTGAGTTCTATGCACTGATGTGGCTGTTATGTAGGTATGTGCATGGGATGAGATAAGCTTAGGATCCTCCTACTCTACCATCTTGCCAGAAGTGGACAACAAATCATTTTAAAGATGAACAAAAGATGTGCATGGATACTTATAAAAATGGCTGTGCAAATGTCTAGTAAGCCTATGAAAAGAAGTTCAACGTAAGTAGCCACTAGGAAATATATATTAAAACACAATGTGATAACCTCACATCCACTAGAGGAGTTATAATCAAAACAACTGATAGTATCAAGAGGTGGCAAGCATATGGAGAAATGCTGCTGGTGGGAATGAACAACGGCACAGTTATTTGAAAAAGTGGTAGTTTGGTAGTTTCTCAACAAGTTGACACATACCTACCCTATAACCCAGAATTCCAGTCCTAGTCATCTACCCAAGAGAAATGAAAACAAATACATTTACAAAAATACTTGTGTGCAAATAAGCATCATTCATAAACACATGTTTAGAATAACTCATAATGGGCAAAAACTAAGTAATCCAAATACTCATCAACTGATCAATGGATGAGCAAAATATGGTATATTCAAACATGAAATACTACTCAGCTATTAAAGGAACAAAATATTAATACAGGCAACAATATGCATGAACCTCAAAAACACTATATGAAGAAACTAGACAAAAAGACTACACAGTTCATGATGCCATTTAT
The DNA here is from genome assembly GCF_006229205.1 of Suricata suricatta. NCBI lineage: Eukaryota > Metazoa > Chordata > Mammalia > Carnivora > Herpestidae > Suricata > Suricata suricatta. The sequence continues at coordinate 111,104,150 of NC_043706.1, read as the reverse complement.
ACAAAGCTTCTAGAAAATTATAGTGAAAAAAATATAAGTGATTGTCTGGGAGTAGGAGGGACCTGCAAAAGGGCACAAGGGATTTTTTTTTTGGTAACTGAATCCATAATGATATGAATTTACTAAGTTTCACTGAATTATACACTTGAAATAGGTGAATTTTATGGTATGTAAGTGATACTCCAATGAAGTTGTTAAAATACGATGAGACACACACGTCACCGGGGGTGGGAGCTGGTGTTAGGTGGTGCCGGTGAATGAATCAAAGGAAAGGGTTGGGAGAGTACTTGAAAAAGATCTTGAAGATGATCCAATGCATACTTTCAAGAAGCAAATTGTAATTCCAATTTCTCAAATTCAATTGACCCTTGAACAACACAGGTTTGAACTACAAGGGTCCCCTTACGTACAGATCATTCACTATAAATACAATACAGTACTATAAATATGTTTTCTCTTCCTTATTATTTCTTAATAATGTTTTCTTTTCTGTAGCTTACTTTATTGTAAGAATACAGTACATATCAATGTAGCATACAAAATATGAGTTAACTGAATGTTATGTTATTGGTAAGGCTTTCAGTAAACAGTAAGCTATTAGTAAAGATTTTGGGGGGTGTCGGGGTGGCTCAGTTGGTTAAACAGCTGACTTCAGCTCAGATCATGATCTCGTAGTCCATGAGTTCAAGCCCTGCATCAGGATCTGTGCTGACAGTCCATAGCCTGGAGTGTGCTTGAGATTCTGTGTTTCCCTTTCTCTCTCTGTCCCTCCCCTGCTCACTCTCTTCTCTCTCACTCGCTCGCCCACACTCTCAATCTCTCTCTCTCTCTCTCTCAAGAATAAACATTAAGGAGGCACCTGGGTGGCTCAGTAGGCTAAGCATCCGGCTTCAGCTCAGGTCATGATCTCATGGTTCATGGGTTTGAGCCCCGCTTCAGGCTCTGTGCTGACAGCTAGCTCAGAGCCTGGAGCCTGCTTCAGATTCTGTGTCTCCCTCTCTCTCTGACCTTCCCTTGCTCATGCTGTCTCTCAAAAAAATAATAAATAAAAAACATTTAAAAAAGAATAAACATTAAAAAGTTAAAAAGAATAAAACTAATGATTTTGGGGAATTAAGTTATATGAGGATCCATGACTAAGCCCCTCACCCAGAATTATTCAATGGTCAACTGTATTTATCTGAATATGTCAGATATAATATACTATAAAATGTTTCTGTTGTTTTCAAATTTCAAAAAAAAGTATGTGACTACCAGACCTTTTAATAAGAAACATATCAAAATGTTAATATTTTTTCTAATTCTGTAATTAAAATAGACATTGGTGTGATAGTAACTTTGTTATACAACTTTGATTGTAATCCCTTAGGGGGGAAATATCAGCATTAACTAAAAATAAATACCTCTCTCCCTAATGGAAAAAAAAAAGAGGTGTTCCAGGGTTGGCCCTAGAGATGATTCTTGATGAAGAGGAATCACTGTGTCACACCAAACACCCTCATTTTGCTCTGAGATTTATACTAGTCTTTGGTTTTCTTACAGCTACTGCTGCCACCACAAGCTAACCAAGGAGGATTCTTTCTTTTCTCAAGCTGGATAAGTAACTTCTTTGATTCTCCACAGCTTAGTTGTGATGTAGTTTGAAAGAAGATTATTAACAGCCCCTTAAAAGCAGAGATCATATTCTTATTCATTTGTGAATCCCTAGAACTGATGACAGTGACTTGCAAGTATGTTGTTCAGTGAGTCTAAATTAACTCAGCTGAACAACAACAACAACAACAACAACAACAACAACAACAAAAACACAGAGGGTACCTTTGCTTCAGCTAAGCTGCTTTGCAATAAATACATTTCCCCCACCCCTGGAGAGTATAGTCCTACTTCATCCAAGTGGGACCCTAGGACGATGATGCTATTTTGCCTAAGTCTCTTTGTTGGAAAGAGACTTTCCATGTACTACATGCAAACCACTCAAGGTCCTCGATGTAGAGATACTTTACAGATCAAAAGAGGGAACATACAGTCCCTGCTTCAGTCTATGTAGGGTCTGCCCTTGAAGTTCCAGTTTTTAGGAACAAGAATCAATTTTCCTCCAGTTAATTAGCACCAAGAATATTTTCCCCATTAATTGAGTCTATTTATATAAAGCATTATTATTGAAACCCCAACATTCTAACTCATCTCAAAAAAAATCTAACTCAATATTCATATGAGATAGATACAAATGGTGGCTATAAAGGCTTTGGGGGGAAGGAGTTTCTATGCCTCATATTTACATTTTCATGACCACCTTTTCTACTTATCCCACATCAACATCCAATAAGCTTTCAGGCATTATAAACTATGCTAGCATACCTACTTTTCTGTTCTTACTTTCCCTGTCAATGAGTCCTTATCTTGACTTTTTAAAGTACTGTCTTGAGGCACCTGGGTGGCTCAGTCAGTTAAATGTCTGATTCTTGATGTTGGCTTAAGTCACGATCTCACAGTCATGAGATAGGGTCCCATGTTGGACTCTGTGCTGGACATGAAGGCTGCTTGGGATTCTCTCTCTCTCCCTCTCCTTCAGCCCCTTTCCAGCTTGCATGCACTCTCTCTCTAAAAAGAAAAATAATAAGATAAAATTAAGTTAAAAAGTACTGTATATCTTGAGAATTAAAAGAGGAAAGAAAAACCTGAGGAGTCAAATCTTAATTATTCAGTATTGACTATGTATCTTAATTGCTCTTTTGTCTCATTACTTCATTCTCTCCTTTACAATCCATCTGCCAGAATTAAGAATAACTTTTTGGAGCCACATCACTTTCCAAAACCTTAAATTTTCCCTAAAATCAAATATACCAAAAGTAGAATTACATAGAGAATATCAAAATAGATCTTTGGACCAGCCAGACCTCTGAGCTGTGCAACACTTAAAAGTAAACCAACAAATAAACTAACAGATAAATTCTCAATAGATTCTCATGGGTCATAATATGAAATTTAAACTTTGCTGGAGTCCTTGCTATGCAGATCTTTTACAAGCAGTCACCACATGAGCATGTCCCAAGTCATGTGTTCCATACATAACAATGAGGTCCTGGATGGGTGATTTGAGGAGAGCTTAATAAAGAACTTTTTATAAATATGTAGACAGATTCATAAAACAGGATAGTGTAGAATCATAAGGCTTATAATAGGGGAGGCACAGTGCCAGATCTAGATCTGAAGAGGAAGGAGAGGGAGCACTTAGAAGGATCCAGAGAGGGTGGCTCAATGAGAAAGGTCATCTGAAAGGAGTTAAGGGATGCAACAAACGTATAGTGACCTGGTTTCTTGGAAGAGGAAGCCAAGGAAGACACATCCTACCTGCTCTCTCCTCTCACCCTCCTTCTCTTGAGATTGCAACTGTCCGAGTTGAGCCAAACACAGGGGTATTTGAGCATGAAATTCATAAAGGTCAGCATCCTGGGCATGGAATAGTGTGAAGAAAAGTGGAGAGAAAATCTGGAAGAGCCAATGATGGAAGCTATCCAGCACATCATAGGCTGCTAAGAATTGCTATAGAAAAATAAAGAAAAGGTACACTGGCAAAAATAACTACTGGCTAAAATAAAGCCAAATGGATATAGAGACAGAGGCTGAGCTAGAGATAGAAATATATATGTTTGATGCATTTTTCCCAAGGTATGAGAAAAGATATAGTCTGTAGTCTTTTCAAAGCTTTCTTTTTTTTTTTAATAATTTCTTTATTTGAGAGAGCATGCACACAAGTAAGCATGTGCAGGTGCAGGAGGGGAGAGAGGGGGGCTGAGAGAGAGAATCCCAAGCAAGCTCCACACTGCCAAGTGCACAGCTGATGAGCAGCCTGATGTGGGGGCTCTAACTTATGAACTGTCAGATCAGGACCTAAGCCAAAGTTGGATGCTTAACCAACTGAGCTACAAAGGTGTCCCTCAATACTTTATTTTTAATGGTACTTTTTAAAAACACACTTAATAGAATTGATGTTTCACAGAAATCATGAGGCAAAGATTCACTGAACATGCAATGGCTTGTTTACCTAACTCTCTCCATCTGTGCTATAAACTTGAGAGCAGCAACTATGTCTTGCATCTCTCTGTCTTCATTGCCTGAGATACAACTATTTATTGAATGAATGAATGCAAAGAATAAATTAACTCTGTAGTATAATCTAGTAATTTTCATTTTCAATACTATCTATCTCTATTTCTCTACTCCTGATAAACTATTCCTGATACATATCCTATACTTTCTCTATTTGGTAACTTTGATACTTCTGTATTCTCTATCATGAATAGAATTTCCAAGGTTTGGCCCTATTGACATTAAGGTTAAATTATTCTTTGTTGTAGAAGGTGGCCCTGTGCATTGTAGAATTTTAACAGCATCGCACTACATACCGGCCTCACTTCGCCAGTTGTGACAAACAAAAACGTCTTCAAAAATTGCTAAATGTTGTAGGAGAAATGGGGAGCCAGAGGAGGGACAAGTTCCCTGTTAAGAACCACTATTCTAAAATTCTACTCCTCTTTCTATTAAATATAAAGGCACTTCTAAGATGTTACCTTTACAGAAATTTTGTGTTTTCTGAAACCATATATGATGTCTTGCCTTTTCTTAGCCATTATAATACTGACTTTTAATCTTCTACAGAGCACCTATCACTTTCCACCTCAAATTTAATTACTTGAATTCTTTCAGTAGATGAAAATGCCATGAGAATGAAAACACTTCTATATATCTTGATGTACCTGGTGATGTATCTTTTGTAGGTTATAGTAGATGCTCAGTAAATATTTCTAAATGAATAATCTTGGTTTCTTCATATGCAGGACTGTCATCATATAATCACTTTTTCCTTGCATCGAGTCAAGGACTTTAGAGAAAGATCAATCTTCACAGCTCTAATAAAACAAATCTCTTACTGTAATAGGGAACTAGAAATAATACTTGCTTACTTGCTGGGATATGAGACTGGCTTCTGACCATGAGAAAAACAAAATTCATAAGAACAAGTTACCCATGATTTCATAGTCTAAGCATCAAGATTCAAAGCAAGATTTCCTTCAGTGTTGTTTTTTAAGTGTCTAATTAACATAGAGATCTATCTGAACCATTAAAAAATAAATTGAGGAGACCAAATGCATGACTTTGGTTGGTTAATACTTACCATAAAAATTTACCTTTAATAATGAGGCCTATAAAAATTGTTTTCATCTTCAAAGTGCTTTAAAGCATTCATTAATTATTGCAAGACTTCTCTGCAGTAAATAATTAAGTATTATTATTACTTTCTTTATTGATGGGAAAATGAAACAAAATGTTTAAGAACTTTCTCCAACTTTTTTAGGTCAGCTACAGTATTAGAGACCTAATTCTTTTTAGCATATCTTTTTCCCCAACTCTAAAACCTGATTTAGGAATCATTTTTATGAAATATATTTTATGAAGTTTGGTAACAGAAACCTTAAATAATATCTATTATCAGAGATATAAATAATAAACTCTCCTCTTTCCACTAAGTATTAAATCAAACTTCAATCTTCAGGATCCCAATTCATGAACTATAAAGCTTTAAAAACTGGTAAGTGATTTCTAAAAATTACATTTCCATTCCTTCAGCATCATTATTAGTAACTGGATGAACATTTTCTTCAAGAAAATATGTAATCTTTTAAAACTCTGGCTCAAAAAGAACTTAAGTTCAAAACATAGTGTGATGATATTCTAGGATTTACAAACCTAGCACTTCCCTTAGTAAATAAAATGACATGAAATTTATGACTTTCTGTCATATTTTATAATATATTCAGAATGGAACTGCTGGAAAAGTTTTACATATTTCTGTCAAATTTGTGTTTGTAAATTTGCTGGTTCTGATGAGTTTAGGGTCTTCACAGATTTAGAAAAACAAATTGCTTGTCCTCTTAATTCCATACAGAATGTGGATGCCTTCGTGTTCACACCACTTACTCATAATACAGACACTCAAAATGATGTCTGCAGCCACACACGCTACATAAATGCATCTGCAGCTCCTTGCAATTGTCAGCCACAACTGTGTCTCTTTTCCAAAGTAGTCAATTAAGTAGCAGTTTCTTACTAATCACCCAGTTTCTACAACCATGATGTGCCTTCTTTTGAGAAGTATTTTCTTTTCCATAACAGGTCAACCCATAAAAGTTTCAGTTCTTAAGAAAATATGAACTAATTCACCAGTTTTAAAATTATACACCTCAATGAGTACCTGACTGGCTCAGTCGGTAGGGCACGTGACTCTTGAGCTTGGGGTTGTGAGTTCAAGCCTCATATTAGATACAGAGTTTACTTTTTAAAAAATATGTTAAAAATGACATCTATTGTTTACATAATAGTTTAGTGGTAAAATAGGCTTCAGAAAGGAAGAAAACAGAGAGAATGGTGACAGGAAAACTGAGTCAGTACTTAACATTTCAAATAAAGGTTGTCTACTCAGAGTAAAGAAGGGTGAGGGAGAGGAAGAGACCTCGTGGGGAAGAACTGGGAGTTTCTACAGTAGCAGGGAGGAGAGTTTTAGCAGGAATCATCGTCAATGATGTTATTTCTTCACTAGCGGGATGGCTCATGACGGTGACCTATTACGGAAGTCTTGAACTCTTGTCAGGAGAGAGATATAGTTAACTCCCACAAGAAGAGCCACTTCAAAAGGCTGCCTTGAAACAGCCTCTTTTTTACTATTTATACATTTTTAGGCATCTTCATGCTTGCCACCACTATAACGTTAATCAGGATGTGTAGGCGAGTGAAATCAAGAGTGGAATGAGAAAATACTCCCGAGATGATACAGAAAGAGCAAATGCTAACATTTCCCTTAAGTTCGCACTGAATGTGCCAGTATAAAAATACCCATAGTCAGAAATATTTTTTTTTTTGCTCCTTTGTTTTCTTATAGAAGTGATCTGAGTCTCCAGAGATTTGAGTAACAATTTGGAAAAGTGTGAATTAAGAGGTATCCTTAAGTGAAATCTTAGATTAGGATACTGTTGTCTATTAAAGTACAAATATGTTATTTTACAGAGATAAAGGGAAGAAGGAGGGAGGCTGGGAGGACGGATAGACATAAGACAAAAGGAAAGAAAGAAAAACCTTATAGACTCGTCAAAATGCACCCATTAACCATTTCTTGTTTTGTTTTTACATTTTTTAAATTTTAGCTAAAGTATAGTTGACATACAATATTAATTTTAGTTTCAGGTGTAAACAGGGTAATTTAACAATTGTATACATTACAAAAAGCTCACCACAGTAAATGTAGTTACCATCGATCACCATACAAAGTTATTGCAACATTATCAACTATATTCTCTATGCTGTACTTCACATCCCCATGTCTTATTTATTTTAAAACTGAAAGTTTGTACCCTCACCTATTTCCATTAACTATTTTTATACGTGTCATATAATGCCACTCTCAAAGCATGTCTGTAACATGTATTTACATACCAATTTTTATAAGTAAAAAATGTTTGAAGCTGTTAGATAAACTGAGCAAGATTATCCAATTAATATGAATAATTTTAAAACAGATCTGGATTAAAGATGTAGACCTTGAATCTAGAAAACCAATCTTTCTGTACTTTACAATCTGAATCTGTTATCACTCATTTATACTAACAAAAACTTAAAACTGTAATATCTTAGTGATAGCATTACAGCCAAAGGAAAAAAGTAGCAAATGTTTAACAATGGGGTAGGTGGAAAAGACCTTTCAAGAAAAAAGGGCAAGAAAATCCAGATTCTTGAAGTTGTGTCCTCTCCAAAACTTTTTTTTTTTAATTAAAGAAAAATAGATCAGGAATCTGTAAAAAGACCTTGCAACCACTTTTATAAAATGCAGCTTCATGGAAAGCAGACATTACAATAAAACAAAACAACTAATTTATGATCAATGAATCAGTTAATAATAATTACCTAAGTTCTTGGTCAGCACAACAATCCAATATGCAATGTAGATAAATTGGTTACAATACTATCCTTTCAGAAGACTAATAAAAATATGCAGAGGAAGAAGGAGAGAGAGAGAGAAAGAGAATCATATGGCAATTATTTGTTTCTAGATAGCTCTGTCAAAATTCGGTGCAATGCCACTAATCTTCCCATGCATTTATCACCCACAAGACAGTTTTCAAGTCATTCAATGCCACTCATTTTTCAGCCAAAATGACAGTGGAAAATTAAATTAATTTTTAAAATATTTCTTCAGATACTTCTAATGGTTTATTAAATTCCAGGAGCTACATATTGCACCTACTGTCTTTCCTCTCTTCTCAAAGTTTGTAATTCTATGTGAACTATCAATTTCAACATGATTTATCCTTTATAAGGCCATGTTATTTACTGTTCATTGGTTCCATTTCCCTTTAAATTTTCCAAGATGTTCTTCTAGCCTATGGGAAGAACAGGTTTACCAAAATAAATTAAGCTTTCTTATGATCACATACTCTTTTTATTTCACCTTTCATAAAATCTCTATATTTCACATAGAGACAAGAAGCTAAAAATAGAACCTTTTTCTGTTTTCTTGAATGATGATTTTCCAACAATATTGGCTTCTTAAACACCAAGAAATTCAGAGAGCCTGTTTTTCTTACAGAATGAAAGATAATATGAAGCTCTCAATGTTTTTTATTTTCTTTCTAAAATAGATTATAATTTTGAGTAGCGAATGACAAAAAGATAGAGGTTACATCTTCTTTGTGTGTGTGTTTTTGCTATCATGAAACTTTGATGCTTACCTGGACAAATCAGATATACGAAGTGTCAAATCTAGTTTCAGTGTGCTGTGGAGTTATTTGTATTACATGTTGGTATTCCTGGATGTCCTATGTATGATTTGGACCAGTTGCATTAGACAGAAAACAAAAATTAATGGTGGATTGAATAAAATAGTAGTATTATATTCTCTCATGTAAAAGAATTTTGGAAGAAGGCAGTTAGAGCTTTCAGAGACCCAGATTTCTTTCTTTCTATTCCACCATCCCCATGTATGCTTCCCATCCCAAATGTCAGCTCGTGGTTCAAAAAAAAAAAAAAGAGAAACAAAGAAAAATGAAGGGTATACTTCTTTCTTAAAGGACACTTTGCAGAAATCTCATGGAACATATCAATGGGAATGAATTAGTCACTTGGTCACACCCAACTACAAGGAAAGGTACAAAACAATCATTTACAAAAGAGGAACAAATGGATAAAAAGAGGCATGATTAAAAGTCCATGTCACATGAGAATTCCATCCTTAATTTTGAAAAGCATTCTTTAGGGGCAACTGGGTGGCTCAGTTGGTTAAGTGTCCAGCTCTTGGTTTCAGCTCAGGTCATGATCTCATGGCTCATGGGTTCCAGCCTCATGGTCAAGCTCTATACTGACAGTGCAGTCTTCTGAGGATTCTCTCCCTTCCTCTCTCTGTCACTTCCCAGCATGCATGTGTGTTCTCTCTCTCTCTCTCTCTCAAAAACTTTTTTTTAAAAACAGCATTCTTTAAATTCTTTTATTTAAAGTAGGCTTCTCACCTACCAGGGGGCTCAAACCCACAACCCTGATATCAAGAGTTGTATGCTCTACCAACTAAGCCATCCAAGTGCCTTTTAAGTCCCTTTTTAGTCATCTGATATGTTGAACTTTCTTTGGATAATTGCTTTCATTATCCAACATCACACTACTCAACCCTATATCATTGTTACTGTCTTCCAAAACTATTTATCATTCTGTCCTCTTTCCTAAGTTCTTAATTTCCAAATGCCTATTGTCATTTAATTAAATGTTCTTCAGGGTGTCAGAGACAATGCTAGAGATTCACCAAACTTACTCTCTTTTTTGAGGGTTCCACAACATGATCACACTTCTTAACCTCCCTCAATATAATATTGAAGCTGCTTTACTAAATTCAGACCAATGGAAGACTACCAGAAGTGACATATTCTTAAAAAGCCTCATCTGAGAAAGTCTCTTTCATCTTATCTGAGGCAGGAAATAATACACTCTATGATGGCAGAGCTACATAGTTGCAAGAGGCTGCATCCCTAGGTCATTGCTTAGACATATAGTCCAGGAAAGACCTCTATCCAAATCCCCATCAGACATAATGTTAAGAGTATGAGATTTTCAGGGTGCTTGACTGACTCAGTTGGTAGACCATACAACTCTTGATCTTAGGGTTGTGATTTAAAGTCCCATGTTAGGCATGGAGGCTACTTTTTAAAAAGAAAAAAAA
>NC_043706.1:111058369-111093795 GCF_006229205.1 Suricata suricatta | reverse complement strand
GTAAATACCATGTTTTATCATCTAATCACTTTTTCAAACACTTTGATTCTTGGCTTTCCTCTAAATCTGTATTTGTGAAATGAATCAACAATCTACAAAATCGTACTTGGTGCCATCATCTTGCCATAAAAATGGTGTCTTCTCCAGAAATACAAATGTCAGCATTTGCCTCCTCAATTTTTTCCAACTGACACATGAATAATTAGTCTTTTAATGTCTCTATGCCCTGAAAGAAGTTACTAGAAGGATTCTCTACTCAAACAAAGAATTGGAATAAATAAGTGATAAAGTTTAGATAAGGCTCTCTGTACACTTTTTAGGCATTTAAAGATGAACTGCAATACATAGAAGTGTTTTTAGATGAGAAATACAGGGACAGAGTCTTTTTCATGCTATCCATGTGTGGGAAAATAATAGCGATATTTATTTTAGTTTATTGGCCAGAGAGCACATTAAAGTCATATAGAAGATGGGATGATGGGGGAGGGTGAGGAGAAATTTTATACAAACATATTAAGACTTCTTTGAAAAATAGTTTGAGAAAACTTCAGAAAACTTTTGCTGTTCACTAAGAAGGACAAAGAAGAAGAAAGAAGAGGCGGGGGATGGGGGGAGGTATTCAGAAGAGAAGGAAAAGCATGGACAAAAGACTTTTGGTTGTTTTTTTCAATTCAGTGCAGAAAAGAGAACAAAAAATTATGAGATATAGCACAAAATAATACAGATTTATCCTCTTTCACTTCCTTCCAATTTTCCCTGAAAGGAAAAAAACGGTCATGAACCCAGAAAAGAGACAGGGTTATCCTATGTGTGAGGTTGCTGGGAAGCAAACATGTGAAGCACAGGGACAATATCAACTAAGGAAGAAGATTGTTCCAGGCACAAAGGAGACAATAACCCATGTTACTTGGCAACAGACCACACCCCACAAAAAAGATCTGAAAAAGAAATGCTTCACAGTTCAATAGAATAGAGCCAGCTGATCCAGAATTTAAAAGGCCCCAATCTGCCTTCTGTGTATGTGTCTGCACCTGTGTTCTCATTCACGTTCCTTCCCCAGTCTCCAGCCTGAGGGGCCACCTTACAGAGAGAACTGGGCATAATGTAAATTGCCACTAAATGTTCATGAATTTGAGGTGCTGTTTTATAGAGGGGTATGAAAAGCTTTCCTTATGCCTAATGATGCTTTATATTTGGAAACTGCACTGCACTGATGTTACATTTATGTAATTGACTTTCATAACTGATGAAAATCCTTCTTTTTCTGAGAAAGTATCTTTAAACTGTCCAAGATTTTAACCTAGTAAAGAATAGAAATGGAACAGTAGAGGAGAAAAGGGATAATTAGCAAAACAAATCTATTCAGCCAAATCTTCCTTAGTGATTAATGGAATGATAAGATGTCAGTGCCATATCACCCTTGCGTACCTAGAATCTGAGTGTTGCTTTTCAGGAGATGTGTTGCTGCTGATATAAATATATTAAAGAATCAAATTAGATGTTCACAATACAATCATTTTTGACCTGCTGAGGATGATGTGTAGGCATGAAATAAGAATCACAGTTGGGAATACGATAAAAAAAAAAACCCCAAACTATGTGATATATTCCTTAAAAGCCTAGAATGTCAGAGCACTTGCTTATCTGACATAAAGGAAGATAACAGGGAGCTTTATGAATGTTTTTATTCCTTCCTGAAATAGATTACAATTTTGAGTGGCTTGAGAATGACAGAAAGCCATAGGCTACCTCTTCTACTGATTTGTTATGCTTTTGATATCAGGCATTTGTAATGACTACCAGAAGATGTCAGAAACCTGCAATTTCAAATCTGGTTATAGGTGTCGTGCAGTCAGGTTAAAGGAAGCACAAGATCTACAGTATTTAATCTTTAAAAATTCATCTTTATACAATATGAGGGTAATATAAATCAGGAAAATATGAAGAAAAACATGAAGGAATCTACTCTGTTTAAAAAAGGAAGAAGGAGCAAAACCTAATGCTACAAGGAACCCAGACAGAGGTCCTTTGGGGCTCTTCCACTGATTGAACCCCCAAAGAAGTCCTAACTCCCCACTGGAGACAAGACATCACTGCTCGAAAAGCAAGGGGAACTTGGGGGAAGAGAGTTGAGAGGGAAGAATTTCTCCCCAAGGAAACTGATCAGAACTTAAAAGAGAGCTATTTCCACTGACTTCTGCCTCTACAAAACAAGTTGAATCAGGGCTTTCACTTCCAGCCCCATTTTGAATCCCTTCCCCACGACTGTTTTCTGAAACCACTACAATCTGTCTCAATATCTAGTGTTATACTGATTGTGTCCCCCCAAATCAACTACCTGCTGTAAAATGCTTTTGTGAAATACTTGCAACAACAACAAAAGAATGCATCCATCAACCTTAATTAATTTTGTATAACAATCTTGTTCTGCGAAAAAATGTTCTTGGCCTTAGCACTTTAACTATTATTCTATAACAGTATACAACTAAAGTCTGTGTAAGGTTTTTAATTTCTCAAGGATGCTTCACTTGTGTTCATATGCTTCATATAAATATAACTTCTCCTGGTTTTGAAGAAGCTGAAGAAAATGTAGATCCAAAGGGTCACATGGCTATATCTTAGAACACATCTCATGTTTCCCAGCTCATTAAACAATATAGAAGTTAAATTCTCTGCCCAATCTCCACTCAGCAGTACATTTTAGCTACAATACTCAGCCTAGTTTGTAATCAAACATTTGTGAGGTGTTTTTATTAATCTCTTGCCATCTAAGAAAGATCTCCAAGTCTATTTTGTTTACATCTTCACTCTCCACAAAGCATAGTCCCTGGCACATAAGAGATACTCCATAGATACTTGTTGCATGAATGGATGGATGATTCCCTTTTCATCAACTTGTATCTAATCTTTGTCCTTTCATCCAATTGTACTTCAAATCTATCACCTGCAGTTCTTTGTTAAGCTTAGATAAGACTGCATGTACATATTTATATCTTTTACATATTTTAATTGTTATTTTTGAAAGATTGTGTGTGTTTGTGAGCAGGCAAGGGGAAGAGAGAGAGAAGGAGACACAGAATCTGAAGCAGGCTGCAGGCTCTGAGCTGTCACAGCAAAGAGCCCAATGCAGGGCTCGAACCCACTAATCATCAGATCATGACCTGAGCCAAAGTCAGATGTTTAACTGACTGAGGCACCCAGGTGCTCCTATTTTTTCAATAAGTGTATATATTCTTCATATATACAGCAGTCAAGAACCTAGTACAAGCCTCTGCCCTGTGGTGGTATCCAATGAGTTGTTGAGAAAGTGAAATTTTTCTTTATATAGTCTAGGAAGCTGGTAGAACAATTTTTAAAGTGCTACGATCATTTATTAGACAGGCCAATCACACAGTAAGCATTTGGTGAATTTCAGGACATCAAATCCTGCACCTATGACATTTTTTGAACAAATGAATAATGTTCTCTTAGGAGCCATGATACATATTATGAGCCATGACTGCTGCCTCTCATTCTATGTGAGATCACAATCTTCCTTAAAAAGGGTCGTTTCTTAAGCCAGTAGCACAAAGCAAGTAAAATAAAAAGTGAACGCTCAGAACATCCATTTGAACTCTGATATTTCTTGCCAATATGTTAATATTGCCTATAATTGCTCTCACTTAGGTATTGAATTCCCTAAAACAGGTGGACATTTGAGTGTGTGTGTGTGAGGTCTACTTCTTGTTTGTATATGCCCATCAAGTCCTTATACTTGAATATGAAAAATGCCAATAAATACAAAAGCTTGACCTAACATTCCATACAAGTATAAGTTGCACTTGGTGAAACTAGAAAAGTGAACGTTTCAAAAAGATATCCTCGTCACCTCACACTTCAAAGGGAGAACTGACATTTTCAGTTCTTGCTTCTCAATCAAGAATAAAGTTCTCTCAATTTAAGAAGGGAAAACAGCAGTAATTCAGAGACATTTTAAAGGTCGTAATATATGACATAGATCTGAAGTCTGTGAAGAAAATCACTACTTTGAAAGGATAAAACTATCCACTCAACCTTCGATTACGCTAATTAAAATGATATCTTTCTAAAGAAAAAATGCTAAGTCAGATACTTCACAGAATAACAGCCTAATTTCACTGAGATTCAATTTCACATAACCAAGAGGTTCTTAAATGACATTCAAATCGCTACAGAAATGTATCAATAGTGATATAAAACGAGACATTTCATTGACCATATGACTCAAATCGGAATTTCCTTATACCCAGGTTTTATTTATTAAGGGTTAAATTTTGTCTCATGTCTATGTCTGTTTTGAGGGATCTTTAAATTGCTATCAATGTGTCTGTTTTAAGAGACAGTTGGGGGTCATCTACTTCCTTTAATTTCTCTCCAGAATGCATTTATGTTTATACCTGGAAAATAGCTGTCTGCCCCATCTTTTGCTAGTTTTTGATCACTTGCTTTTGATCTGTTTTTACTCTTAGTAGTCATAAAAATAAGAAAAGTGCCTTAATAGTAAACTATTAGAGACATGGTTTAAAACCTGCCTGTAAATCCTTGCAATTTTGTTTTTTATTTCTCACTTATCACCTCCAGCTTCACTCTGATAATTAAAAAGTGTTTTACTATAGACACAAAAATTATTATAAATATGTCTAGTATGAAAACTAGCCATCCCCTTCTAATCTGCTTTAGCTCCTAAGAAAGAGTAAAATGTGCCTCCCAGCCTAAACAAGAGGTTCAGCCTCTGGGAACACAAGAGTGAGTGTCTTAGTTCAGGCTGCTATTATAGAATACCGCAGGCTAGCTGACTTATAAATGACAGAAGTCTACTTTTTTAAAGTTCTGGACACTGGAAGGCCAAGAAGAGGCTGCCAGGACACCAGAGAAGGCCAAGAAGGCAGGCAAGAAGTTGGGTTCTGGTAAGAGCCTCTCCTGGGTTGCAGAATTATTGCTGTATCCTCACAAGTTACAAAGAAGAGAGGAAAGTAGGCTTTCTTTTGACTATTTTAAGGGCACTAATCTCACTTATAAGGGCTCCACCTCCATGACCTCTCCTAATTTTAATCACGTTCCAAAGTCCCCACTCCCTAATACATCACTTTGGGGGGTAAGGTTTCAACATATGAAATTTGGGGGCATACAATATTCAGTCATACATGAAATAATTGCTTTATCAGGGAGGACATTGGAAGGGATCAGAATATACCACCCCAAATATATTACTTGGCATAAGGATTATTTTGAGCTAAAGGCAATTTAGAAGTAGCAGATACAGAAAGAACATTCTGTTCTCTCCCTTTCTGTCCAAAAGCAGAGCATAAATTTCCTTTTATAAAGGTGTCATAAATTCCTACTTGGAGATGTGTTCTCCTTTCCAGGAAGAGGAAAACAACTCTTATCTGCATATCAAACCATACTCAACAACCCTTATCTACCATACATTTCCTAGGCATCCTTCCCAGTTTACTGCCCCCAGTAGTCCCAAATCCCTTCTCCTTTGTCTAGTCACTTGTCTGCAATTTATTGTTCTTTGTTAAAATGGTATATATGGCCCAGATCTTACTGTCTCTTTGTGTTTTCACTACTTTTTTGTGGGGCTGCATACACAGAAAATATCAATATCAAGAAAGAGACATATGCCTTTTCTCCTGTTAATCTGTTGTCATTTTAATTCACAGGAACCTCAAACTCTGATCCTAAAAGGGTAGAGGAAAAGTTTTTCCACAGTAGCCATGCTTTTGGCTTGCTAGAAAGAGACAAGCACTAAAACAAAACCAACTTCAGTAAAGACATGTATGTCATATGAGAACTCATAGTTATGGAAGGGCAATGGTTAGTTGATTAATTCAAGAATCCATTATACCATGAAGAATTTGGGTTCTTTCTATCTCTCCCACTATCATCACCCAAATGCAGACACATGTCCTTAGGCATGTTCTTTTAGAATAGCAAGATGTCTGCAGTAGTGTCAAACATTACATCCTCACATAACAATATCCAAAAAGACAGAATGAAGAGAGGACATATTCTTATAATCCTTATATCCTTAAATAAGTAGGGTTAAAACTGTCCCAGAAGCTATCCAACTGATTTCCTTTCACATCTCACTTGCCAAAATTCTGTCACATGCCCGTGCCAGAATGAATCACTTGGCAGAGGTATGGAATTACCATAATTGGCTTGGACTAATCAAGCTTCACCCCTAGCACTGGGGAGAAAGCCAAATTCTCCTGATGCTCAACCTCCTGGACAGAGCATGAATAAAACCAGTGAATGTTTGCATGTAGACCACCAACCAGTACTGTCTGTCATGGTTTCTAATACCACCATTTTTGTTCTGCTCATGCATTCTTTTCCCTCTTACTTCTTTTATATACTTAAAATACTTATTTATTTTTCACAACCCCAAGTTTGCAGCACCCGCTTCAATAGTCCCCACTAGACCACTTTGTGGCACATCTTATAAATAGGCTAACATTCAGTTCACAAAAGAAGCACTTACAAGCACATTAAGAAATGCAATTGTCCATTAACCTTCCTAATCTTTGAAGATCATCAACATAATTCACTCAAGATTGGGGGGGGGGGCAGGGAAGTAGCCACAACATTAGTCAGCAGATTCTATTACTTTAGTTCTTCAAACGCAAAGATCAGGATGTTTGTGTTACCCTATAAACTACTCAAGAGCAAAACTCACCTCTCCCACAGTGATACATTATAGGCAGCTAATAAATCATTATTGGACAAATTAATAAAGTAGTGTTATTCTTTTTGTCATTTTCTTTTATATTCTGACTAGATGGAGACTGCCTTGTGGAAACTCATTAAACATTCTACATCTATTTATGGTCAGAGTCTCCTTCACCCAGAGAATTTAAATTCATCCTGAAAATATGGTCACTGGCTGTACATTACCCTATTTCACAACACCTTGCAGACTTCCGTCATTGCTGGAAATATTATGTTTGGAGATTATAACGATAGCATTATTTCTTCTAACATCACATGGTTCAAAGGACTCCACTTCAGAATGTTCTCTAACATGTGCTGGTATGGAAGCTCTTTCAGGAGCTGGTTTTTGCCACACTCTAGGGTCATGTCATAGCTTTCAACAATTCTGCCAGCACTCGGCCATTTAGTTTCCAATTTCCTTAGCTTTCCCTACTTTATATATCTTTGATTCATTTGCCTATACAGTTTCCTCTACCTGAAATTCCCTTTCCCTACCTTTGGGACTTAGCTTGAGATTCTGAAATGTTATCATTCCCTAGAATGTAAACACCTCAGGAGCAGTAACCTTGCTCTGTCCACTGATGTATTTCAAGTCCCTAGAACAGTGCCTGGCTCATAACACAAGCACTCTATCATTTTCTTTGTTTGAGTAAATGAATGTATTTATAGCTTCTATATCCATGCACATCTACATGAAACAATCTTGCTGTCTTTTTCTTATCATTTTTTCTCATCCTTGTTTCTTCCTTTTCTTCTTTCTTCATATTAAATTTTTCATGCACTTATATATGCTGTGTTAAAAAAAATCTACTTCATCTCTTTTCACTTCCCAATCTGTTTTATATACCACAATTTCTACTTTCAAAAATATTTAAAGTTCCTATTCTAACAGTATGTCTTAATTGGAAACCAAAGTCTTCTATAATTTGGCCCAGTTTAATTCAGCTCTAACTCAACTTGACTGCCTACTCATCATTTCTAAACAAATTTACTTTATTCTTTCCTGCCTTTTATCATCCATTCATACTCTTGACCTCTCATAGAATGCTCACCTTTTCCTCTGTATATGTCTTCACCCGTGGGCCCATGGGCATCTTACATAATTTTTAAGTCCCACATTTATCTTACTTCCTCCGGGAGACTATCCCTGAGTATTCTGACAGCCTAAACAATGAGACCAATTATGGTTTTAAAGCTAAGAAAAAAATAAAAGAATGTATGAATCATTTCTACAGAGAACTGTGCACAGACACATCTGCCCAATATCCTAAGGAGTCAAAAATGCCTTTAATCTTCTGTGCCACTCACGAACCAGCTTATGTCTTCATGATATCAATTTTTTCCCCTGTAACTAAATTATAAATCCTTGGAGAGTGTGGATCATATTTTGAACATATGTACATTTCCAAATAAGTGCCATAATGTCTTGATTAGAGCTTAAAATCTGTGACTTATTGAAGTTCTTCTTATAAATGATTTTCAATAATTAAGCTTGTACATATTTCTACTCATGCTATCTACTGCACAATTACTTATATATGTGTTCACAAATATACTTTAAATAATCTCCAAATGATATTTAATTCCATTCCAATTTGGGAAGTTCCAAAAACTTAAATATATTTTTTGGTAACATTTTGATGAGCTAGGAAGGAAAAAAAAAAATGAAGCAATCCTTTGGAGAATTCTCTGCCTTAAATTGTCCCATATCTCCATTTGGCCTTATTTCTTCTTCTAT
This sequence comes from Suricata suricatta, assembly GCF_006229205.1. Taxonomy (NCBI): domain Eukaryota; kingdom Metazoa; phylum Chordata; class Mammalia; order Carnivora; family Herpestidae; genus Suricata; species Suricata suricatta. The sequence continues at coordinate 111,085,319 of NC_043706.1, read as the reverse complement.
ACGATTAGCCATATGTGTGTGTCTCTCTCTGTGCATGTACGTGTTCACGTGCTCAGTATGAAAACAAATGGATACATATCTGAAGTCAAAATTGTAGTCAAATGCTTATGTGCCAAAGTATAAAAATGTGATGAGGGCCAGAGAAGGGAATTAGAAAGAGAGAAAGGATCTATAAGAAGGAGAAAAATAATTTCATGTCTTTAAGAGTTTCACAGTAATATGTAAAAAATATATACTTTTAAATCCCTAAATGGATATAGTTTGTGTTATGAAGTACTCTTCTCTAAAATAAAATCCTTTCTCTATTATAACTTACTCCCACAATCTTGTCTTTGCTATTAAAATATGAAATATTGTAGCTTTTTAATATACAGCATCCAATTTGTAGAGAATTTATAGAATCAAAGATAAAGGGAATTTCAAAGGAATAGGTAACCATATTAGGTTTCTTCTGCAGGAATATACTTATTTCACTCTGATTCTCCAGAGGAAATAAACACAGTTAGGATATAAAAGAACCATTCATCATTTTGTTAAAAGTATAAATAATCCACTAGGGGGAAATGTGGGGAGAAAAACCCAAGAGCAATATGTGACTCTGGAATACAAGATTAGTTTGGACAAATTATTTGAAAACCTACTGTAAAAAATAATCCTTTGTTCTCCATAGACTGAACAAAGTGACATAGAGAATAATGCACATTTTTGTCATCCAACAGAACTCTCCCCCTAGAATAACAGAATATATGAACTAACCCTTCAGCAGGACAATTAATCATTTCTTAATCGGCATCATTCTCTAGCTTCTACAAAATTTCTTCACATTTTAAGGCCCCTCCAAATGGATATATCAGAGACTCAAAAATATAATGAGACTATCAAAAGTCTCAGGTGCTACCTAGAAAAAACATACAAATCACAAGAGTCAGTTTTTTATTAATGAGCCACACACATGTATCAGCCACTGAAACAGCTTTAAAATACTTTTAGCTGTTGTGTTTGGCCTGTTTGTCTAGTCTGTGGAACCACATGGATTGTGTGGTATGGTATTTTTATCAGAAGCCCTGAAGTTTCTACACCTGAGGATTATTAAGTCTCCTAAACACAGAAGTTTGATCCAAATTTTGCTAACTCAAGAGTAGATTGGGGGCAGCAACAGTGCTTGTGTCTTCAAATAAGAATTTGAAATCTTGATCCTTTCAATTCTTATATGACTGGGCTTATAATAAATCTAGGGTACTTTGGCATGCCTGGGCAAGAACTGGATTGGCCTCATAAAACTAGAGGAAATAAATTCTAGACCCACTCCTTCCCTTATACACACGAGCCATACTTCTAATCCAAACTCCAATTAACTAACCTTTGCTTTTTTTATGTAATGGTAGTTTGTAGTGTTTCTGTGAGGAGCTATTAATGCACATAGCCTTTAATTTTTTAAATATATTTAACAACCATTTACTATTGGCCAGGCATTATTCTAAGCACTTTGTAAGTATTATTTCAACTGATCCTTATTACCATTCTATGAAGTGTGTATTATTATTTTCTTCATGTTAAAGATAATAGTGGGACACAACAAAGTTTAATAAGTTGCTCAGATTCACATAATTTGTAATCAGTAAGCAGAGGTTTGAGTCCAGGCAGTCTGACTCCAAAGTGCATCAAAACTAGTCAAGTGATTTAAATTAATGTTCTTGACAATGGCCCACCCTGTTTGGCCAACGCCACTATGGTCCAGCTAATGGTCACTGATGAAGATAAAGGGATTTTGGTTTCTTACAATGAATTTGTCTTCTTTGGAGACCCAAGTCACTACTTGTACCTTCCTTCTTTTGACCATCCAAACTCTTTTTTCTGCACTGTGCACTTTCTCTCAGAAGGGTTTGCTAAATGCCAGGTAAAACTGTAATTTGTAATTTCCTTACCTGACTCATTGTCTAATAGAGCCTCCCTCTGCTAGCTTGAACATGACTTCTTGCCTAGTCCTACAGTGCCTACAGGATTTCTTCTACCTAATTGAACTTTTGAACTTGATCCTAAAAAGCTAATTTGGTCCTGAGTTAGTCACTACCCACTCATGATACTGTCCCTCCAAAAATATGGCTGTCAGCACAGAGCCTGATGTGGGGCTCGAACTCATGAACCATGAGATCATGATCTAAGTAAGCCATGACCTAAGACCTAACTGACTGAGCCATCCAGGTGCCCCTTAACAGAAATTTTAATCTAAGAAATCTTTGTATGTGTTTGCAGGGCAATATATCTGTCATTACATTAATACATATTATAGTTAGTAAGCTCTCAATAAATATGTGGAATGGAAAAGAAAAGAGGAGGAAGTGATAGAGGTGAAAAAAAGGCAGAGAGCAAGGGAGGAAAAAAGACATAGAAAGAATCACCCATTTAAGTTATTATTTAACAGGATAACCTTACAGGAAATTTCTACTGCTCTTACACTTTTAATGTAAATTTTGACCCCCCTTAAAGACAATTATGACAATTAACTCTTTAATTATATCTATGGCTTAACAGACAAAAATCCTAATATAAACTAGGGTAATACATGCACCACCAATACCACCCATAAAAGTTTTTATCTAATAACTTTGAATTCCATTTGAAAGCCCCATCTTTTAAGTAATGATTTATTTTTTATCATTTCTAGAAATGTTACTCCAGGGGGAAAATGAGACCCAAAAAGATAAATGTTAGCAATTAAACTAGAATCTTCTATCTTATGCTAGATGGTGCATTTATAAAGCCACACAGAAAAACATGAATCATCTTTATGACAATTGTTAGAAGAATCATTAGTACTAGTCTCACATTAAGTAAGGAAATAAATTGCTTTGCTAAAAATTTAATCCAACTATTCCTTTACATATTTGCTAAAGTGAACAACATTTTACATTTTACATGCTGCAGGGCAGCTAAGGATCCTGAACTTCTTGCAGCAAATAATTAATATGCTTTACTATTATAAAACATCTATGTGTTGGCAGTATAATTAGACTGGATATAGTGTAGAGGCTTGTTTCATTGTTTTGATTGATCTGACCTGTCAAATCAAGTCAAAACCATCAAATACTTGACATAGACAAACAATCTCAGGCATGTGAATCCTATTTCATAACCCATTACAATAGGGATTTTGAACAATGTAAATAAGAGTAAACTAAAAGAGAAAGACATTGTATAGAGCAATAATAATAATTATAACAGGAGCTCCTACTTTCCAAGCCCCATGACATATTGTCTTTTCAACTTTCAATTATACAAGAATTAAATTATCTTTTGACATATTCCTTGTTCACATACTTTCTTTTCCTTTTCTCTACAGCCAGCTGTGTCTTGGATATTTATCTAATAATTTCTATTATGTTGTCTTTCGCAGAACAGTCAAGTAAAAGAGACAAAACACAAACCAATTGGTTGTGCTCTTAAATATCTGCAAAACATTGATAAAGGAAACACATATTTACTTTAAAACTAGTTTTCTGGGGTTATAATGGAATTAATTCATCAACCTGATGGACCTCTTTCACAACATGCTTAATAGTAACTTTGATATACAAAAACATTTCTAATTCTTGAAAAAAGTGTGAAGATGAACAAAAATTCAGCATAGGATGATAACTTTAAAAAATCAAGCATTCACAGTAATCTTTAATCTTCATTTTTTCCTAATAATCTAGCAGTAAAATCAATGTTTCTATATAACACATATAAGAGAAAAATAGCATCTTTCTTCCAATTCTTCTTAGAAAAAAACATGGTTCTATTTCCTGCTGGAAAATACTCTCATCTCACTACCATTTCTGAATAACTGGCCCTTCTATCAGTCTGTTCCTGTTTAGTGCAACCTCCACAGTATCATTTTATAATCTATTTACAAACATCTGACAATTCATGTCAGTCCTCTGCTTTAAAATATTAGCTAGCCCTCCATGCCTACAGTAATATCTTTCATAATTTGACCTTAGATGAATTCCGAGTCCTTTATTCTACGTCTCTACTGTCTTATTCCCTTATCCAATTCTATGGGCATCAAATTCTCAGCCTTCTCTTAATTCATTATACTCTTTCCTATTATTTGTTGTTGTTGTTGTTGTTGGAATGTTCTTCTTTGCCTGGTAAACATTTATGCATCCCACAAGGCCCAATACAAACGTTACTTCCTCTGTGAAATCATTATCCACCATTCAAAGAAGAGTGAGTTATTTCCTCTGTTTTCAAAACAGACTTTTATTCCTAAGTATTATACCATGTAAGCTGGGTCATGAATGATTGTTTACATGCGAGGTCCTGTGGGACATGACAACAGCCAACCATATAGAATCAGCCTCAGTTCGCAGAATTTTCACACCAGACAATGGAGGTTAAGTACCCAAACCCGTTATATGTGTTAAATGCATAAATGATTCTAAAAACGTTCACTTCTACGTTTGAGGTGATAACCTAAGGAGATACTTCAAATACAAAAAATATTTTATTTTACTTTTATATAAAATGGAAAAAAGAATGCACAAAGGTGGTCATATGAGACTTGGTTTATTTACATGATCAAAGTTAATCTCTTCAAAGTAGGGACTCTACATCCCATATATTGACTATAATGCCACAAATTAAAAGTAAAACATGTCGTCCCCAATAAGTTTAAAATCGTTTATTGTCTCAGTTCCAATCAGGAGTTTTTCATTGGCAATCCTGAACTGTTTTAGACATACTTTTGTTCAGATTTTACATTTTTAATTTGTTCTCTCATCTTTCTCAAGGCCTATGATTTTGAACAAAAGGCAGGATAAGCTATAAATAAAGCTAATAAAATATGTTTATCACTGGAGGGATATTAGTTATTTTCAGGAGAAACCCCCATAGGTAGCATGTTTAAATGAGGAATAAAGGGGCGCCTGGGTGACTCAGTTGGTTAAGCGTCCGGCTTCCAGCTTCAGCTCAGGGCATGATCTCATGGTTCGTGGGTTCGAGCCCCCTGTCAGGCTCTGTGCTGACAGCTAGCTCAGAGCCTAGAGCCTGCTTTGGATTCTGTGTCTCCCTCTCTCTCTGACCCTCCCCTGCTCGTGCTGTCTCTGTCTGTCTCTCAAAAATAAATAAAAACCAAAAAAAATTTTTTTAAACTGAAGAATAAAAAGAGTATAAAAAGAGGGATAAAACAGAGGATATGAAAACCAACCCCCACCTTCCCCTCCACTAGTGATGAATAAATCCCCAAACCCAAAATAAGCCTGAGATAAGAAAATCTAAAATAAACCATGTCCCTGAAATAAGTGGATTGAGGGGTTACATGCAGACATTACTACTAATTTAAATATTCGATATCTTTGGTTTCACAGATCCAGATTGTAATATAATCTTTATGCAAATTCTTTGAATGTGTCTTTCCTGAACAATTTGGGACGTTTCTAGTATAGAGAAAGGGAGTTGGGAGTGCAAATCTAAATTGCATGTGCAGGACAAATACAATATTTTTCCTATAAATTATATTTGGATTGGGGCTGCATTATTAAAGCAACATCACTCAAAAACCACAAAGCAGATTTTGTGTTTTGCAATAATTTTACATGGACTGAAAAGCTACAGATACTGGATCATAATCACTGAGGCCCTGGTGGAGCACATGGATTTGTTATCTAGCACACAGGCTACACCAGCAGAACCTAAGAATCTTTCTGCCAATGGCTATTAACAGGCGCTTGTGAAGTAGGTAAATTTCCTGTATTATTCTTAATAAAAAATTCTCATAGACAGCATTATAACCAGGGACAAAACAGAAGAAGTACCCTTCTATGTGTACATTCTCTATATACAACATTTCAAGTGTATGCCTTGCAAATCATTTTGGGAAAAAAAACTGCATTATAATTCCAGATGGCTGCTTAATTTTACCAAATGAAATTTATTTCAAAATCTTCAGACGTTTTACCACTGATAAACTATATTGGCAAAGATATATGTGATTGATTAAAATTGATGTTTATAGCAGGTGGCCAAATTACACAAATCTGCTTTGCTGTGAAGCTGTATTAAAAACACGACTAGTAAAACTAATCTGCCATTTTAAGGAAGCTGTTCAAGCCAATCCAGTCACAGTTGCTTTTTTAAAAATTTTGACCATACCCTACCAATATGCTAATACCCATCTGGGACACAATCCATTAAATAATCCAAAGATGCCAAATGCAATGATGACCAGACTCTTTCATTTGTCTCCCCCCACCCCAAAAGGCTCAAAACACTCTGAAAGAAGTTTTATTTTCCGCACTGTATTATGTTGGAAACTTGTGAGCAAAATCTCACACTGATCTCAGAAACTTCCAAGTCTTCTCATATTAGTATCTATCATATTCTTGTCCAAGACTGGTGAATGTTTCCCCACATGCCATTTGCCACACTAGTTTTCAGAACCCACCACTACTGTATTATTGTAGACAATAATGGCCAGAAAACAATTGGCTCACGTTGCCCGTCACATGTTTAGTAACAATGTTGATGGAAATTGGACTGGAGGCAAAGATATGTTACCTGTATCTGGTTAATAATATGCTGACATTGGCTTTGTATGAGCCCAACCGAGTGGATCACTTTTTTAGAAGTCATTACTAAAATTAAATCATAATCAAGGCAAACAAAACAAATCAATTTCTATTTAAAATTTTTTTAACATTTGTTTTTGAGAGAGAGAGAGAGAGAAGAGAAAGAGAGAAAGAGAGAGAGAGAGAGAGAGAGAGAGAGAGAGAGAGAGGGAGAGGGGGAGGGGGAGGGGGAGGGAGAGGGAGAGGGAGAGAGAATGAGTTGGGGAGGGGCAGAGAGAAAGGGAGACACAGAATCTGAAGCAGATTCCAGGGTCTCAGCTGTCAGCACAGAACATGATGTCGGCCTCCAACAGGTAAACCCCGAGAATATGACCTGAGCTGAATGAAGTTGTATGTTTAACCAACTGAGATACCCAGGCACTCCCAAATCAGTTTATATTTTAAAAGTCATAGATTTAACTTCAAGGAAATACTTATAAAATTTGTATTTCTATCAGAAACCCTAATGAATTAATATTTTTGAAGGTTTTCAAAACTTTGTCTCATGGAATTTTTAAAAACCTAATGAACAGGTTTTATGAAGTATGTATAACATTAACATGTTAATTATATATGTTAGTATGTATGTGTTAGTGTATGTGTGTGTGTCTGTGTGTATATATGTTAGTGTATTGGTTTTATCATTCTAGCAGCACTTGATATTGTCACAACTCTTGCTGGTAAAATTTAAAGGCTTTTAATGTCACAGAGAAAAGGTGCTATTAGGTCTGAGAAAGATGGATTGGGTATAGTTCATAGGATACTGAACCACCAAATTTATATCTGAGTACAAGATGTTTTGAAGTTTCTTTATCATTTATTTGATTAACTCCTTCCAATGCCTGTGGGCAAAACTTCACATAAATTTAAATATGTACAATGTTTGGAAGGATTTTCTCGTTATAGTTGAAAAGTTGTTTCAGTTCCCATCCATCTTCCTTGTAACTTGGCTTGGTCTATCAAAAGAACTCTAATGTTTCTGGTCACAAAGAGGGAAACAATTTATAGACATGATGTCTCCCTGATACCTACAGGATGAAGACTCAAATCCTCCATCAGGTATTAAAGGCCCTTCTTCATCCATTCATTCAACACTTACTATTGAGTACAATTGTGTCTGCCATTATGCAAGACTATAAAAATGCCTAATTTTGTGAATCCAACTTTATTTTACACTTGGTTCATAAACACACACACACACACACACACGCACACACACACGTATCATTCAGATGGACTGACTGGTCCACTCCTCCTTCAATGCACTCTTTTCATTCTCATTGTTATTGTCTTCCACATACTATTTCAGGCAGGAATGACACTCAAAGCACAGACTCAGAATCCTCATTTTCGAGAAGACTACATGTTTCTAAGAGTAGAGACTCTTTGTTAAACTCTTAAAATCACCCCTTCAACAGTTCTCATTATTTCTCAATAACTACTCATTGCAAGAATAATACACAGGATTATAAGAAGTTAATGTAATATGTTGCATGTGTGTCTTTAAATGAGCTCTACATAATAAACTATGGTATTACTACATAAAAATATTTTGAGGGTTTTATACTGTATAATATCCCTTTTGAATCTAACAAAAATAACTGCTCTGAAAATTGCTAAATCCATAGATTCTCACTGTCTGTGTTACTGAGATTATTGTTTAATGAAAAGAATAAAATATCATTTAAGGAACATTCTTTTAATTCTGAATTTGCTTAATGCTATGAGTAACTGTGTAATCCAATGTCTCTAGTTTTAAACCATATCATGTTTCTGTGCAACATTCAGTATTCTCATTGTCAAATGATCAAGGGATTAGTTTTGCTCGATACAGAATATCCCACTTTGAAAACCAGAACAGCCAGCAGGCTGTTGAGATGACCACTGTTCTTCCAAAGCAAGTCACCTTCTCTCTTCACTTAACCCAGCCTTAGAGGGCACACACACACTGACCCGTGGCGCCTGGACTATTTCTCAACCTGTTAGCTTGTGTTCAATTCTGGTGCCTCAGAAGGAAAGTAGAGTACACCAAGAGATTTGTACTTCTTAAAGTAGAAACCCGGAGAGATGTAGGAATGAAAGCAAAATATTTAAACTGAAACTCTGTAAGTGACACTTGAATTTCTTTTCCTTCTTCTTTTATTTAAAGAGTAAACCATGATAGTTATGGAACAGAACAGGGCAAGAGGGAGGAAGAAAGGACAGGACTGCCTTCTTTCTCCTTGGCCCTTTCTCTAACAACTATTACAGGTACTTAATGCAGATAGTCCCCATGGCAACCTTATTCAGTGTTATATGGCTCTTTATGACAAAGCCTCTTACATCATCCAGCTGTAAGATTGAAAACATGATATAAAATATGCTCCAGAGGCAACGTGGAGTGGGTTTGAGGAAAATAAGTTCCATTGTGAAAAGGAGTCATACAGTTTTAGGTTTAAACCATGAATGGAACTCTTCTCACATTTCAGTAGGACTTTCTGCCTTTCCAGATCTCTGCCAAAAACTAATCCACAGAGTTAGAAGTCAAGATGGCACTTACCCTTAATAGAGAAGTAGGTAGACAGTAACTGAAAAGAGGGTTTGAGGGTGCTACATTTATTGATGGGTGTTTGTTACACTGGCATATTTACTTTGTTTGAATTCATCAAGCTTTCCACTTATCATTTGTACAATTTTATATTTTTTTCTAAAAATAAGATAAAGTCTGCTGCTAAGTTAAAAACTCAAAACTTTCCCTACTGTCACATGACTTAGAGCCTTCTTAACTTGTCATTTTATCTGCAATATAGAAATGGCCTTTAGTCCTGAGAATAAAAGAAAAAAATGATTCAATGACTTGAAAATTAATCAAGAATATAAGGCAGGGTGCCTGGGTGGCCCAGCCAGTTGAATGTCAAGCTTTGGCTCAGGTCATGATCTCACAGTTTATGGGTTCGAGCCCCAGGTTGATCTCTGTGCTGACAGCTCAGAGTCTGGAGCCGGCTTCGGATTCTATGTCTCCTTCTCTCTCAAGAATAAACATTAAAAAAAATAATAATAATAATAATAATAATAAGGAAAATAAGGCCTTTTTCTATTCGTGTATTATAAACAAAGCATATCATCTAATATAATAAAATGTAGTATTTTGAATCTATTTTTTGAACTGTCAGAATAAAATTATAATATTTCAGCATCTACCAAGGAAAGAACTCAGCTGCAGATATTATAGACCATCTTAATGGGACTATTTCGTTCTCTCATCCACCTCCTTGAAAGTTAGCAAGAACAAGTCATTAGTGTCCATGATCCCTTGCAATACTAGCCTTGTTGGATTGGAAGAAGGTTACAAGGCAACAATTTCAACAGTAGGATTCCAGCTGAGTAGCCTAGAGATGGAAGTGTCATTCACATCTCCTTGCAGCCTCCTGAGCTCTACCAAAGTGCATTGATAGTGATCTCTCTTTAAAATTATCAGCTTTCACTGCTATTTTCTACAGAAAAAAAATCTAATTGGAGATAAACCTAGCTTGTTCACAACAAGGGAGGAAAATATTTATTATTATGCTATCAGCATAAGAGAAATGACCCATGGCAGCCATTTGTGGAGTTGTGCCTGGCTGGCTGATGATTCACACTGCCTTCACTGTCCTCTTTCTGATGGTAAAGGAAGAAAGAAGGAAAGCAGATTCTGTGTAGAATTCTCAGCATTTGAAATATAGAAGCACCCAAGCTGCTTTATGGGGTGTCTTATGAAGAATAAAGGGGCAAGGGGAGATAATCTATAGGCTCAAGAGACTGAACATTCAGAAAACACCAAATCCAGTGGCTCAAATTATATCAATAAAGATGGTCTCTCTTCTTATGTCAGTCTGTATGGCTTATGCAGTCAAAACTATATTAGGGAATAGCAAGAGGATGCTAGCAGCTCCAGTCTGTTTTCCACCTTCAATCACCTCAGTGCAAAGAGCTCCTCCTTTAAATAGTTGAGTAGTTCTGAAAAGTGTGAATCCCCCCTTCCCTATTCTGTCCCTACCATGCTCTGTAGGCACAAGAATTGAATAAACTCATTGTCTATGCTTGGATCACAGATACATCTGGACCTAGGTTAGTGGTCATCCCTTTTTATAAGCCCTAAAAGGGGGAGAAGGCTAGTTTTCAAAAGGGAAGGGGAGGTAAAAACAACGCAAGAGAAAAAAGGTAATGAGTTCTAGGTAAGCAAAAGTAGCAGATATCCTGTAGCAGATATATTCAGACAAGTATTTTAAAATACAATGCCAACTTCCTAGGATGGTAGAGAAACCACAGGTATGCTAGTTTACAAATTAGGTCATCACACCTATGTTTAAAGTCCTGTACCAGTCTAAATTGATGTTCTTGGTTCACCTGGTCCAGAATATTCTCTGACAAAGACATTAGTCTGCCCCTCCAAGGGGCTTCCTCTGAAGACAAAGTCCCATCCTTTCTTCTTATTTGAGCAACTACCTACTTGAGACCCTTCAACTCACCCCAATCTCTCATTCAACGTTCATTCTACTACAATTTTAAATATCCTTCCTCATTACTTTTTTTCAAAACTTTGTCTAAAGCCAAAAACAGAGTTGTGTAGAATACAAAAGAAAAGACACAATCCAGGTATATAAGTTTACACTCTAGATAAAACTAAGAAAGGAAATCTATATATCATTTCAAAGAAATAAACTTATTTTCCTCCTCCCAGGGGTCTATTCATTAAAGCACTAGAATGACATGCTACTAGCATGGACTATTGGCATCCTACTCTAGTACTATATTACAAAGAGCCTTGGAAAAAGCATAATCTTTGAAAGCATATCTAAAAATAGCCTACCAATTAGATGCTTTCCACAGAGCCTATAAAGGGAAGACTCTGGTCTCCCTTTCACAAAAGATTTTTAAGAACCAAGAGTGATGTTTTTAGCTTAGAATGCTATTGGGCCTGGAGTCAGAAAAATAGACTGTATAAGCATTCCAGCCTATGATTCAGAAGCAGTCAAACTACTCAATGATGGGATAATCTACAAACCAATTGTTACATGAGACACTCAGGAACAGACTAAGTAAGAATATTAAAGACAAAGTATAGGCTAAAATCCTGGACTGCTGGAAGATGGAGTCTTTTATCCAATTTTACCTGTTCTTGCTGTTTTACTAGTGTTCTATGGCAGACTCTTTGGGGGGAAAAATAACATTCAGTACCAACTATTGTGAAAATAAAATGCCCCATAAAATCTGTATGATGGTGTGCTTATTTCTTTAGAGATCGGAACATTTTAAGCTTTTAGGCTTTTGTGTCGTTTTCTAACATTAACTTTTCCCCCTTAAAGGCTTAGTTTCATGAAGATCTAGGCTTTTTTTTTTCTCTTAAAGGTTAGTTTTTATATTTGTCTTTCTGCCAAACTTCTGTTGATTTCCACATTTCCACTTTTACTTGTCAATGTTATAAGGTGATTTGTAGCCTTATTCTTGACTGATTTTCTGTTTCTCAGATGGTTGTTAGATTTGGTTTCTCCTTTTCTTAGAGAACAGAATCTAAATGAAGTGTTTTTTTTCTCTTTACATTCAAAAAGACGTGGCAAAATTTCCAGCCCAGCAAATGTTATTAGAGGATTTAAACTACTTAATTCTCTTACTATTAGCTAATATTTTAATTTCTTACTTCATCGATTTGGGTCACTTTGTAAGTTTTGTTCAATTACATTGTCACAAAGTTTTACAGTGAAAAAACTACTATATTTATGCATCATTGCTCCCATAAGACCCTATTACTTCTTCTGTGTTATCTCTTACCAGCAGTGTTATGATTATTGCTCATTTGATTTCTCAACTGTTCTGTAAATACTTGGAAGGTAGACAGGGTGTCCAACTCTACACTGTGGAATACCAAACTTTTAACATAATTCCCAATATATACTAGTACATGCTCAATAAATGCCATATGGTTTAAAAGAATAAATTAGTTCATTAACAAATGGTTTCAGTGCTTGGCATAACATAGAACCTCAATCATTTGCTTAGTAAATGGATCTAGAATGGTGTTTTCTATATATGGAACCCATATTCAGTTACTAGTGTATAATATATTGTGGATAACATATAGGAATAGTAATGATGTACCCCATCAAGGATGTTAGAAATAAGAGGAAAATATTGGCACCTGAGAATAACTATAAGCCAACACATAACTGATTTAAGCAAAGTGATGAAAATTAACCAAAGAGAGTAACTCCAAAGTTGACCTGTTCTGAAAGTCACTTTATTGAAGGTATAACAACATATACCCCCCCCTCCAAAATTGGGTCCATCAGATATGAGGATAGTTAGGACTCTAATCCTAGAAAAGTAAATGTCTCAGAGACAAATCTCGATGTGCTCATCAAGGTATTGTTTAGGAAGGGATTAATGACCCAAAGATGTGACCTATCCAATTCTAGTAACAGATATATTCATACTGTGGAGATAGGTATATCAGGTTCTTTCCGCCAGATGCATTAAACATCACATTACATAACTAACTCTTGAGTCAGTCAAGTAGGTTCCTGATCTCTCACAAGATGGGTACAGGAATTGAACTGCAGTGTTTGAAAACAAATTAGTCACATAAGAGGCAGCATCCAAGGGAAAAGTCAATAAGAATGTCCAGACATCTGACCAAAACATCAATACAAAGTGATTCACCAGAAAAGGGGAATTGGAAAGAGGCATAGGATGGGGAGAGTAGAACCAGATGAGAAAAAACAGATTCAAAGAGGAATTCAGGTAGAGAGCTGAGAGCAGAGTATCTAAGAGAACATCCTTAGCTGGAGAATGTTGGAACTTTCCAACAGATGTCGCAGTTTTAGATGGAAGGGAAAGCAATTAGGGGGTAGCCTTTCCATGCTTTCCAGAGTCTTCAATAATGAATAAGGAATACTCTGTAAAATGTGACCTTAAGGGATCTAATTTTATACACATTTCCTGTGTTTGGTCCAAGTGAGTTCACTCCTTGAGACTGATCTCCTGATATGTGATGGATCAAAAAATCTGCCTGAAAGGCTGCAGAACAGACATGATAATGGTGATGAATGCACGAAGAGAAAAGCTGCCCTTTGGGTCAATAGCCTGTTGAACAGCTGTCTCCAAGATCAAGTCTCAGGGCCATCTTCTGTTTTGTTGTTTTTTTTTTTTACCTTAAAAATGTAGTCTAATTTTTGAAGCTGGTAATGAAGGTTGCATTGTTAACATATCAAATATGTATTGCACATCGGCTCTGCAATCAAGCTTCTCAATATTCTTTTTGCATCATCTCTACTTTTTTCTTCTCTCCTTGAGCTTAAAACTAATCAGGGGTCTGCCTAACACAGAGAAAGTGTTGACTGAAGCAAAAATAGACACATCTTAAGGGACTATTGGCGATGTGTCTTATTGTTCTGTTCCTATTTCTGCACTAGTTTCCCCTCCCATTAAAACTTCTGTTCAGTGGGGGAGGTGGAGAAGGGGGTGGTGGTCATGGAGGAGGGCACTTGTGGGGAAGAGCACTGGGTGTTATATGGAAATCAATTTGACAATAAACTATTAAAGAAAAAAAACCTTCTGTTCAATGTTAGCTTTACATGTCACTATATTTCCACCTAAAGGCACTGGGGAAAAAATGGATGTATTATAATGTCCCCACTCTCTTAGGGCATGTGGGTGGCTCTGTTGATTAAATGTCTGACTTTGGATCAGGTCATGATCTCTTGGTTTCTGAGTTCAAGACCCGCATCGGGCTCTGTGCTGACAGCTAGGAGCCTGGAGCCTGCTTCAGATTCTGTGTCTCTCCCTCTCTCTGCCCTTCCCCAGCTTGTTCTCTGTCTCTCAATAATAAACAAATGTTTAAAAAATGTAAAAAAAAAAAAGACTGGTCTACTATTTAAATATATATAGATATATAATGTCCCCACTCCCACTTTAAATTTTAAACACAAAGGGCTGACATTATGAACACAGTGAGAGACTCAAGGTTTATGTCACAAGAAAGACAAAGATTTGTTAGAAAAAGAATAAATTTAATTGCTATACCTATATGCTTTCCTAATCTGGAACTGATGCTCTAGGAATGCCCTGATGTAAAATAAAATCCAGATCAGAAGTATTTTCTTAAACTTTGGTTAGGTAATAGAGATTGAAGTTCCAGTTGATAAATGAGTTAGGCTACAAGTGGGAATTTTCCTCCTTGGTTCTTCTCATCTTAGAAAACAGAAGCTATAAATACACTAAATTGCTGTGTTCAAAGAGTAACTATGTTTTGCTTCTAAATTAGGATGATTCAAAGATAAATTTGGTAAATAGAATTCAGCAGAATGTTCTGATTTCTTAATCTTTTTTCCCCAAAGAAGAACTAGGTAAACAGTTAAAACAATACCACCATATACAGTTTGCCTGAATTATGAGGAAATAAGCTCAAAAGAATAATGCACCCCATCTGAATGCACACAAAACTTACCCAAATTCCTCTATGCTCTTCCTTGATGTCACAGTACTGGGGAAGGGGACTCAGTCATCAAGAGCAGTCACATTGACAAGGAAGTTTCTTTTAAAAGTTCTGAACCCTTATCATATAACTGGACTACCACAGGTGGTGGTGATTCCACATCTTCTTTTCTAAGACACTTTGAAAGCGAGCCTTCTTCTTAGGAAATACTGTGTTTTACAAGACTGAACCATGGTCCTGAAGGAGCTTTTATATACCAAAATAACTTATCAAGAGGAAAGGTTAGTCTCAACTAGGAGGGTATTCCTGAGAAATGGTAGGCATTCAGTAGACATATTTTTCCTTTTTTAATAATTTGTATAAGGAATGTTTAATTGGATGGAAGCTTGCAATTAAGCCAGGGAACATTTGATTAAGTGTTTACAAATTAGTTAGCAGCCCAAGAAGTCATTCTGCAAGAAAACGAGATCTCTCAATTAAACTCCAATAACCCACTCAGATCCAACTCAACCAGTCCAAAATAGATAAACATCAAAGTGTTATTTCCTACACCTGAAGTATTTGTAAGAACTTTTGATGGAGGGAAAAAAAAAACCAAGATCAATATAAAATATTCGGTAACTGAGCTTCTTGGTTCAGAATCTTAAATTTTTCAAATGAAATATGATAAAACACAAAACAAAACAGTGTTTCAAATAATTAACAAAAGATAAATCAAAATTCTTATTTGTGCAAATGCCCCTCAAGAAAGAAGGCATAAAAGCTAAGATAAAACAGACGGCTTATATTTCCTCAAAAAAAACCCCACATTTTTTTGTTCCCCTGCTTAAGGGGAAAGAAGCTTTAGAGGAGACATCATGTTCACATGTTCATGGAGATGAATATTTTTAAGTGTTCTTCATGCAATATAGGCCTCATGTAAACATTTTCCCAAAACGTGGTAAAATTTTTCTTATTTTTATAACTTAAGCTCCATTTCTAAAAATACTGTCTAAAAGTGGAAGACAATCTTGGAATTTTAGAAAATTGCCTGTTATTGACTTGATAGAGAAAAAAAATCCTCAATTTCAATGCAATTATACATTCACAAACTCTTGAAACATGAGATTATAAAATATAGAAATCTTGCTATAATCTTTTAATGTAGATCATTTCCAAAACATAGAAGCTTAAAAATCCTATCTCTGTCATCAATCTCCTTAGCTTATTTTTTCTGTCCTATTAATGGCTACTAACAGAAACATACCGGATCAGAACTGTGGACTTGAGTCAAAACCTTTAAAATAATTTGCGTGCCCTGGTGGCTCAGTCAGTGAAGCACTATACTCTTAATTCTGGCTTAGATCTTGATTTCATGGTTGGTGAGATCATGCACCATGACAGGCTCACACAGAGACTGCTTGGAATTCTCCCTCTCTCACTCTCTCTCTTTTTCTCTGCCCTTCCCCAGTGCACAGGCACATGCACTCTCTTTCTCAAAATAAATAAACATTAAAAAAAAACAACTTTAAAATATCTTTCTCTCCAAGTGAATACTGAAAATGAACCGAAGGCTGAAGGGGGAGAGGGGAAAAGGGGTGGTGGTAATGGAGGAGGGCACTTGTGGGGAAGAGCACTGGGTGTTATATGGAAACCAATTTGACAATAAACTACTAAAATTTTTTTAATTAAAAAATGTAAAAATTAAAAAAATAAATCTGTCTCTCAAAATAAACAAACTCTAAAAAATATTTAAAATAATTTTATTAAAACATGTACTTTTCTGATTATTTCAATCTGTTGTATTTATGGTTAGTCTTTTCTGTTACATTTATTATTTCAATCTGCTTCAATATCAATATGAATCTTGGTTATTTCTATCACTTTTTTAAAAATATAAAAGTTTCACACTTTACGAGTAGAAAAGCCATTCAATAACTCTGAATTAATATTTATTGCCATATTACAGATAATATAATTTAAATTAATGATTATTTTGTCCAACATATAGCTCCATATCCCTGATTTCAAAATATTGCTAACCTGTTTGAGATTCTCAAGCAAAACAACAAACATTTGAGTACTTTAAAATGCAAAAGTCATTATGAATCATTTTAAGTTAAAACAACTTAAAATTTCACTTATCTCAAAAGCTGTTCCCCTTTAAGTGTCTACACTATGCTATGTATTTCTTCCTTACCACTCCCCCCTCACTTTTCTCATCTTTTTGTACCTTTCTTTTCATCATGACTTATACTTTCCTTCACCTTCTGTAATGCTATATTTTCAAAAACTCATCGTTATCTATTCTGATCTGTCCTTTCTACATGAACATCCTTCATCTCGTGTGCCAAATTTATTCCCACTATAATTTATAGACACCATCACTTGGCTAGATTTGACCCTACTTGTCACAACTGCCTTTAAATACTTTTTTTTAAAAGAGGCCACACACGATATTCACGTGGTAGTGCTCTGTCACCAAGATAAAACAGTTACGGTGCAGAACTTCTTTAAGTCTGGTGTTTGCAGTTTATGTTCGCTCTGTACACATAACTGAAAATCAATAGGAAGTTAATGGAAAGCAAATACCATAGGGAGAATCAGGCACTACACATAATGTACTTATAGAGCAAGAGAGAAAACATTTCAAGCAAATGGATAAAAACAAGTTTGGAAAGTTGAAGAAAAAAATGGATCCGTTGTTTTATATGAGGTTTACCTTTAGGGAATCTACAACTTGGCATGAGGTTTAATATGCTTTCACTTTCTCATACTATAAAAAATGTCTGTTTGGAACACCATGAGGGAAACACCAAGATGAAGATGATTCACCAGGGTGTGCTTCGGAGATTTATGTGTCTTCTTATTCTCAAAATTATAAGAAATGAACTCTCAAAACTTTGAGTATCTCTCAAATGACAGATGGAATGAACAGCTACAATAGAAAGCACCAAGCTCAAAGTTGCTCCAGCCACTGACACCTCTGTCCAGGGAGGTAGAGTAATTCCATTCTCCAGAATATTCTATTGACCAAAGTACTTCTCTCTTTTTTTTAATAGTTTATTGTCAAATTGGTTTCCATAAAAAAAGTACTTCTCTTTAGAACACTGAGAATTGGATTCTAATAGAAAAATTCAATTTATAGTTATAATGTGAATTATTCTTAAGCATTTTCTGAGCATGTCATATATACGCTTCATTTACACCTGACTTGGCATTACATATCTCAATTATTCATTCAACAATTTATAAAAAAGAAGATTGTGTAGCACAGTGCTAAGCTCTGGAGTCAGAGCTTGAGTCATAACATACATTTGCCCTCTGCTATAAAAGTCTAATTAATATATAAGGAGGTGTGAGAACTTAAAAAAATTTTGTAAACTATTTTACCAATTATTCTCTTTATAGAGATAATAACTCAATCTAATGTTGTTAATCCTACCAGATAATGTATATTAAGTTTGCTGTTGTTGCTGTAATGAATTCACTGTTTTTATTGCTTAAAACCATATACATTTATTATCTTACAGTTCTAGAGGTCAGAAGTTGGAAATGGGTCTCACTGGGCTAAAATCAAGGTGTCAGTAGGGCTGCATTCCATCTGGAGGGTCTAGAGGAGAGTCCATCTTCAAAAGTTCTTTGCCAACTTTTAGAGGCCACCTCTAGTCCTTGGCTCATGGCCCTTCTCCATCTTCCTAGCCAATGACAGACTAGCAAAGTTCTCACATCAAATCAGTCTGACTCTGAACCTTCTGCCTTCTTCCTCCACACTTAAGGACCTTTATGATTTACACAGCACCCACCTTGAATATTTCAAATAATTTCTGTATTCTGAAGTTGGTTGATTAGTAGGCTTAATTCGTCTGCAACCTCTTTCCCTCTTGCCATGAAACTATGCCAACATAATTTATTCACTGATTTGAAGATTAGCAAGTGAATATCACTGGGGTGGGGTATTATTCTGCTTACCATATACTGAGAAACAATATTATTTGATCTACTAACAATACCATTTTTTTAAAGTTAGGCATAATAAGAAAAGATTTATAAGATCCCTTTTCAAAATAACCCAATGATATTAGGCAATACAAAGTCAACTGTCTGTGTATTTTTCATTAAACCAAACATATTTTTTCAATATTTTTATAAATGAATATTTGCTGCAAACAATAACTGAATCCAATTGTAAATTACAGAAATGTAGAAATTTATGAAGGTAGATAAATTTTCACTTAAAAATCAATTTTTAATAACATTAAGGAGAAAGGTTTTATGTTATTTGTTTATAAGAATTTTTAATTGCCCTTTAAGATTAAACCCCTGTGCTAGAAGCTACAGGAGAATGCAAAAGGAATAAGAAAACTACACCTCTGGGAACTCTGTCTGATCTTTAAGAAAAGACGTTCATTTCTCCAGCCAGTAAATAATATGTATATCAGTTCATGTTTAAGTTCATGAAGGCTTTCAGAACTGCTACTAGAATGAGATCAATGTGCAATAGAGTTTTCAGATATAAAATAGGATTTTTGAGCAGGGTTAACTAACAATGTTGACTCACCATTTTCTCTTAAAACTGGTAAATATTATGGACTCAATTTTCTTACCCAATCCCCACCCCCAAAACACACTTGCAATTATGTATACAATTTCTAAGTTCTCAGGACTCCTTGAACCCTATACACAAACTCCAAAGGTCCACAGCCTTGTCAAAAGAAAGTTCTACTCTGCTGGAGAAGTAGATAGGACTAGATATGATTTGACAGGACTAGGTTGGTAAAAACAAGAATGGATTTCTAAGGATAAGGAAACAGCCAAAAAAATGGCCAAGCACCTCTTCCTACAATATGGCACATAATTCATGCTTAAAATCTGGTTAGTTCTCCTACCTTTTTTCTCTTTCCAATGCCTGATGTTTAGGAGAAAAGTCTGAGCAATGTCAGTGGTGCAGCAGAAAGAACAAGTCTTACTATAACAGTGTAAGGAAATAGATACAAGCAGCATTATGTTTATTTGATAGGCAAAGCCTTTCCACTTAAAATGGTCTATTTTTATGGCAGGATAAGTCTTTGCATTCACTACTTGCTTCTGACAAAGCTAGATAATGTGTATTCTCTGCATTTTAAGTCACGAGACTCACACTTATTTCAAGAAGAAAATTAATGTCAAAGGCACAAAAAAATTCATAGATTTATGCCCATCCACTTTTACATTTCTGCCGCTTTTATGTTGTAAGTAATTATAAAGTGATTGTTTTTAATCCACAGGCCCATTGGAATATGTCTGGCACTTTAGCATCTGGCTTAGAAAATATGTACAAGAACACTTCATTTTAGTTCCTCAAAAAATCATTTCATGTTATACAGACCTAGTCAGGTTCCTTCTCTTAATGTTTCTCCTGAATAGCACTCATCCCAATAACAATGAAGTTAATATTGAGTCATTAATTATGTAAGATCTTCCTTTTCCATGCCCACAGGAGTATGAGCTCCACAAGGCAAAGACAGCATCTGCCTTTGTTTCTGCTATATAGTCAGTGCCTTATGCATTCATAGCTGCTCAATGAAAACAATAAGTGATTAACTAAACTCTCTGTCCTTGAGATTCATTCTAGATTGATTCTGCATAGATTACCTCATTTTACTAAAAGCTACTTCCAGTCTTTTATTTTTTCCTCCATGCTGACAGCACATAGCCTGGTCAGGATTCTCTCTCTCCTCTCTCTGCCCCTCTTCCGTTCATACTCAGTCTGTCTCTCAAAATAAATAAATAAACTTTAAAACAGAAATTATAGCATCTGATAGATTTCTGCATAATCAGGTTCTGACTGGACCTTAGCAAACTGCCTTTATATGCTGCCTGGCAGATGGCATATCATTTATGCAGCTTCTACTCTAAGGGTGGATGTTGGATAACACATCTGACAACTTATACCAAAATTATTACTGAAAAAAATTTGAATACTTTACTAGTTGGAACTCTTGTGTTATTAGCACTATAAACTAAATTTAGCTAGAGTAAGCAAGGGAAAGAAAAGAGGTAATTTGTGATAAAGATACAGCTACATTTCATTAATGTCTAAGGACAGAAATGTAGATCGGCTTTAAAAAAGTGGAAGAGAGGGGCCCTTGGGTGGCTCAGTCGGTTACGCGTCCGACTTAAGCTCAGGTTATGATCTCGCAGTTCATGAGTTCCAGCCCTGCATGGGGGGCTCTGTGCTGACAGCTCAGAGCCTAGAGCCGGCTTCAGATTCTGTGTCTCCCTCTCTCACTGCCCCTCCCCCGCTCACACTCTGTCTCTCTGTCTCTCTAAATATAAACATTTAAAAAATTTTTAAAAAGAAAAGGGAAGACATCAAAAAACCAGAAAATTCCCTCTCTTCTCTTCTTCCCTCTGTTTCTTACTAAGCACTAACTTCGTGTGTTCATTTTCCACCTAAGGTCTCAGAGATACAGTGAACAAAGAGGTCCATTCCACAGCATCCTAAGGATTCGTTATATCCCTTCCAGAGCTTCTCTTTGTTTCCAGCTTGAAGTTTAGAGCCCAGATTTAAAATCCCAGGAAAATAATGCCAATTTGATTCTCTTGATTCAGATGGCCACTGTGTTACAGTAAACCATTATCAAAAAGAAAGATCATATTGTGCCAACATGGCTGTCACGGACCCATTGGTGGGCAGTCAGGAAGGAAGGAACTGCCTTCATTATAAGGAGGTAAATATGTGAGATGAGATAGCACTCTAAAACATCTGCAAATAATTGGGCTCTGCACATCAAATGGGTGGAGCCCACTTGGGATTCCTCCCCCCCTCCCATGCTCACGCTCTCTCTCTCTCAAAATAAATAAATTTTTAAAAAAGTATCTGCAAATATAAAATATATATTCACCAGTCTAGCAGAAAATGGAATTTAATAATTATCAGGTTTCTGGATTAGAGACTAATTCATGTGCATTGAAGTGAGAGAAGAAACAATAAATGCAAAGATGAGTAACTTTTACTATATAGGACTTTAAATTTTATAAACAATGAAATATGACTGGAACAAAAAGGGCAAGAGCAAACTAGAAAGTATTAAATAAATGATACTCTCTACTCCCATTCCTTCCCCCCAAAAAAGCTAGATTACAAAGGAACTCATACAGAATAGATAGAAGGATACAACCTGGCTGGCTCTGTTGGTAGAGCATGTGAGCCTTGATCTTGGGGTTGTGAGTTTGAGCCTAATGTTGGTGTGAAGCCTACTTAAGAAAAAGTAAAATAGAAGGTCCTAGCAAAGATTTTTTTTAAGCAGGAATATGTCCCAAGATTCTTAATTCACAGATTTTAGAGTTACAATTTTTACAATGGAATTGATCTCTGAAAGTAAAACTGGTAAAAATCAACATACATTCACTGAATTTACTCATTCATGGGGATGACTCATGTGACTATCAGTACTTATAAGTAAAGTTTTGGAAACCCCAAGTCAGATGACTACTCCACAAGATTGTGATGTGACTAAAACAAAGAGAGCCATGCAATTATCACTAAAGAAAAAGGATTCATCAAGCTGAGTAGTTCAGCATTCGGCAAAGGAAAAAGAGACTGAGGACCAGAGTCACAGGGCGTCCCCAGCAGCGCCCAGGAAAGAGGATGCCTAGTCAGCTGACACAACTTTCTCACTTGCCTAAGGATCGGTGCCCTAAGGTTGACTGGATGGCCACACAGCACTTCATCTTCCCAGCAGTTAACATCATTTCAGAACAAGCATACTCTAATCCTTGACAAACTGCTCAGGTCTCTTTGGAGAAGGCTTCATTTTGCTGGTCAGATTTCAGAGTGGAGAAAGTTGCATCCAGAGAGATATTTTGTAATCTTCAGAGGAAGATTACAAAATATCCCCCAAGTCTTGCATGGAGTATCGGTGAGTACTAATCTGTGAGGAAATGGTATAACCCAAAAGGATTTGAGGGGAAAAGTCACTAAGGTCACACAGGGCTACAAATAGTTCTCTCACAAGTAAGAGTGGAAAATAGGGCATTGGGTAGAATACATGTACTGGGTTTTCCTTTCTCCTTTGACAAAATTAGCTGTTCTGATCCCACCTACCAAAGATTGAACTCAAGACATAAAAGGTAAAATTTGTTTCCAAGTAACAAGGCTCAGAAACATTTATGGTAATACAAAAATGTCCTGCACTCTGAACAGAGTAAAATTCACAAAATCTGTTCTCCAAAAATAAAAAGAACAGAAAAATAGACTCATAATGAGGAGAAAAATCAATCAATCAAAACCAACCCCAAATTAAGAAGTGACAGAATTTGTAAACAAGGACATTACAACAGTTACTACAACTGTGTGTTGTAATATGTCCCACATGTCCAAGAAATTATAGGAAAGACTGAGCATTTTAAACAGAGACATGAGTAATATGAATAACTAAACCAAACTGGAGATAGACTACAATATACAAATAATCCTCAACCCTTACCTCAGATGATACATAAAAATTAACTTGAAATATAATAGCCCAAAGTGTAAAACTTAAGACTATAAAACTTCTAGGATAAAATGAAAGAAAGTCTTTGTGAATTTGTAGTACTATTTTTACCACTTCTGTGTACCATTTTTAGGTAGTACATAAAAAACTAGAACATAGAAAAATTGACATTTGTACTTCATCAAGATTAAAAATGACTGCTCTTTGGGAGAACTTTACAGAAATAAAAAGGTAAGCCACAGACTAGGAGAAAACATTCAGAATACATATATCTGACAAAGGACTTGCTTTCAGAATATATAAAGGCATCTTACAACTCAATAATAAGAAAAATAACAAAACTGTAAAGGGGCAAACATTTGAATTGATGCTTTATGTATATATATATTTATATATAATTCTTTATATATATTATATTACAACTATATATATCCAAATGCCAATATATATTCAATGCATTTGAAAAATCACCAATCAAAAGGAAATACAACTTAAAACCAGTAGGAATGGAAAATTCTACAACCATTTGCA
Organism: Suricata suricatta; assembly: GCF_006229205.1. Classification (NCBI taxonomy): domain Eukaryota; kingdom Metazoa; phylum Chordata; class Mammalia; order Carnivora; family Herpestidae; genus Suricata; species Suricata suricatta. The sequence continues at coordinate 111,061,290 of NC_043706.1, read as the reverse complement.
AAGTATTTTGCAAGTTCCTTAAAAGGTGAAATATGCACTTGATGTTTGCACCATTAATTCCCTTTTGAGTATCTAAAACCTGTCTTGGTGATGGGTAAACAAATTATGGCTTATATATGGATTATTACTCATCATGAAACAGAACCAACAACTGATACGTGACCACACGCATACATTTCAGAAATACTGCAGAGTGAAATTAAACCAGATGGTAAAGATTCCACTGATATGAAATTCTAGAATAGTCAAAACTAATTTATACTGATGGAAAGCAAATCACTGTTTGTTTGGGAAGAGGGTAGGTGGACATACTGATTGCAAAAAGGCACAGGGTTGCTTTTTGGATGAGGAAAATATTCTAAATTTTGGGTTTTGTGGAGATTACAATGTACACATTTGTGAAAATTCATCATTTAAAAAAATGTTTTATTTATTTTTGAGAGAGAGAGAGAGAGAGACTGTGTGTTAGTATGAGCAGGGGACGGTCAGAGAGAGAGGGAGACACAAAATCCAGACAGGCTCCAGGCTCTGAGCTAGCTGTCAATGCAGAGCCTGACACAGGGCTTGAACCCACAAACTGTGAGATCATGACCTGAGCCAAAACTGGAGGCTCAACCGACTGAACCATCCAAGCACTCTGAAAATTCATCATATTACATACCAAATGATCCCCAAATGGATGCACTTGTATATATAAATGAATGCATTGAACTTTTTACTTTTTCTTGAAAGAGGTAACAGATCTATACCATAGGAAATGGATGAGTTTTCTCACTGCTCAAGATTTCAAAAAAAATAATAATAATGGATAGCAAGGTCAGAAAAGAAAGTGGTAAACTTCTGGAAATGAGTAAGAGTTAAATTATTTGTATCCCAAGTGAGTGTTCAAAAAAAAAGCAACAACTGTGAAAAGTTTTCTCAACAATTCTTCTTCACTTCACTAATCGTAAAGATGATAACACTTTTTGTGGATATTAGCCACCTTCTTTCCATTGATACTCCAGCTTGATTAATGGGCAAGGGAACAAAGTAGTCAAGCATTGGAGAATACCTCCCCTATGACCCAGTAATAGCACTGCTAGGGATTTACCCAAGGGATACAGAAGTGCTGACACATAGGAGCACATGTACCCCAATGTTCATAGCAGCACTTTCAACGATAGCCAAATCATGGAAAGAGCCTAAATGTCCATCAACTGATAAATGAATCAAGAAGATGTGGTTTATCTATACAATGGAATACTACATGGCAATGAGAAAGAATGAAATCTGGCCATTCGTGGCAAAGTGAATGGATCTCAAGGATGTCATACTAAGTGAAATAAGTCAGGCAGAGAAGGACAGATACCATATGTTTTCACTCATAAGTCTAACAGGAAAAACTTAACAGAGGACCATGGGGAGGGGAAAGGGGGAAAAAGTTAGGGAGAGGGAGGGAGGCAAATCATGAGACACTCTTGAATACTAAAAACAAACTGAGGGCTGAAAGGGGAGGGAGAAGCGGAAGGGGGGTGGTGGTAATGGAGGAGGGCACTTGTGGGGAAAAGCACTGGGTGTTACATGGAAACCAATTTGACAATAAACTATAAAAAAAACAACAACACATGGTCTTACCCTCAACAAGACTATTCTGGCTACCATATGCCAGCTAGCCGTTGCTAGCATGCCATAAACTGACTCTTATGTGACTTCCTTTAGTGACCTCATACCCAAGGGGATCAACTAGCCAGTATGACCATCCAACAACATGTTTCACAAGAATAATACAATAAATATGGACAGGGCTTTATTGTTTGTGCCACTTTGTGAGACCCACTACCCAAAGGTTAATGGAACTTCTGATTCTCTATCATTATACATACAAAGCTTTGCTTCTGACCAAAGAACACATTTACCAGCAAAGAATGGGGAAAAGGTTTATACCCATGGAACTTATTGATCTTATCATTTTCAGTTTCTTTTTAACAGGGTGTTAAAGACCCAGTTAGCGTGCATGCTACTAACACCCTGACCAGCTAAGCACTGTTTCATAATATTTTGTATATGTTTTGAACCACAAACTAATATTATTCTATTTTCCTCATAACTAGAAGACATGAATCAAAGAACCAAGTGAGCATGGAGTGATTCTTCTCACTCTTATTCTTAAGGACCCAATCACAAAATTTTTTCTTCCCATTTCCTGTTATTAGCTCTAGTGAACCTAACACGGATTCCACTGAACTTTAAGTTTAAACTATCCTCTATTACTTTGATATCTTCACTCCACTAAGCCAATAGGCAAAGAAGGGTTTGCTGTATTAACTGGAGTAATTTATCCTGATTATCAAGGCTAAATAGAGTTGCTGCTCTAAATGAAGGCAAAGAGGATTCAAGTAATCTTTTAGGTTATATCTTAGTACTCATCGGTCCAGTGGAAAAGGTTAGTAAAGGAATGGCACAACCCAAATAAATGAGGCTACTAATAACTCCAGCCCTTTGAAAATGAAGTTTTGCATCCACCCATCAGGTAAAGAACCATGACAGCTAAGATGCTTAGTGAGGGCAAATGGAATGAGGAGTGAAAGACAGAAATTATAAACACCAGCTACGGCTTCTTATTCACTTGCAGAAATAAGGCATGTAGAAGCTAAGCCTATTTCCTTTTCTGCTTTATGACATAATATATTTGCATGTATCAACCAATTTGTTTTCCAACTTTCCTCTTCTAATATAAGGTGCAGTAGTAGAGATTAATCTTACAGTTCAGACTATAAATTGTAAGAGGCCAAAGAAGTATTCAAACAAGTTTGAAAAAGAACAGACATCACCCAAGGATACAGTGATTCACGGAATTTTCTGTTTACTTTTTTGAGGAAAGGGTGTGCTGTTATAGGGTTGAGTTTCTTTTATTTTTGAAGATAAAATATGGGTAAAAGGGC
>NC_043706.1:111030226-111058269 GCF_006229205.1 Suricata suricatta | reverse complement strand
TTTTCCAACTACAAATAATTCTGGCCTCTTGCTACATTTTTAGCATGCTAGCAAATGACAGACTGCTATGTGAAGAGCTAGACAGTTACAGTGAACCCAATGTGCTTTTGGCACAAAATCAAACAATGTTCTATCAGGCAACGCTACTGCCTACTCTATAATGTGACACCTAATTCTATCCATAACATCACATTCAGCTTCCAGATAAGTTTCACTATTGACATGTTCCTCTTAGCATCAAGTGACAAGAGAATGTGTCCAGTAAAAAGTTCTGAACTTGAGACACACCACAAGCATGACAACCTAATCTATGTTCAAATGAGCATTTTGGTCAACTGATAAAAATGTAACAAGTGACAACCAGTTGTAGAAGTTGATTCCAAGGCAAGTGCAAAGGGCAGAATACCTCAAATGGCTCTAGAACATATTACAATCCATATGAAACAATGCATCAACAAGTAGGAGAGCCAGAGAGTGATAATAACAGAGTAGCCATTTTTGTTTGAGATGGAGCAAAGGAGAAAAGTCAGGTTTGAAAATGACTGAACATGCTCTAATCTGCAAATGATCTCTAAAGTAGCAACAATTTCTAAAGAAAAGACATTGGTACAGAAATTCTGCCTGGAAGTTTTCAGGCAATGTTGTTTCATTTCTTGAAAATGTAATGTGACTTATGAGAAAATAATGCTAAACTCCATTTTCTGGCATCTACCAGATGCCAGACATTGTATCACGGCATTTCTTTAACATATTTCATTCTGGTAACAACACCTCAAGATAGTCATTATTATCTTCATGTTTTAAATGAGGAAAGTTAGTTTTAGGAGTTAAGCATCTTGCCCAAGATCACACAGCTAGCAAGAGGAAGAGCCAACATTTGATCCCAAATTTATATGTCTTGAAGTCCAAGCATCTTTCCTACTAAAAACTGTGTGAGTTCCATATTTACCATTGCTTACATACATATGGAAACAAACATGTATGCAGACTATGAACACAAATATTTTTAGAATATCATTCATAAATAACTTCTTGGGCATTTTGAAAGCTGTAATAGACATTATAAGGGAGAAAAGCTATATTGACCATATTTCTGCTTATCCTACTAATTTGAAAAAGTGAAAAATCATAGAATCATAAAGAAATGGAAATACATTTAAGAGAGAAAGGGTTGGGGGATATGTAAATGATTTTATTTAATTTTCTAGGATTGATTTTCATTATACTGAAAACAATCTTCCTAGGGAAGGTTAAGTATTAAATAAGTTTTTATTAGATATAGAAATGTATCCTGAGGATTGTTTTTAAGGAGAAAGCATCAGCACTCAGTGAAATTTTGGATATCTCAGGGAAAATTCAAGAATTCTCTCATATAATTTGCCATAAAATAAGCGGCTTTGGGGATGCTGCAGAAGGTAGATTAGCAGGATGTAGAAACTAGCCAAAATGATGCAGACACTGGAGGCTGATTTCTTAGAGAAAAAGCTAAAAATATACTTATGTATCAAACAAAGAAAGTTCTGAAGATTGGCATTTACTCTATTACGGTTTTCCTCTACTTTTTTTTAATAGTTTATTTTCAAATTGATTTCCATGTAACACCCAGTGCTTCCCCCCACAAGTGCCCCCCACCATGACTTTGAAAATAAGAATGGAATTTATTTATTGAGACTGATGATTCAATCACAAAATACCTTTTCATTTGATTACCTTCTGAAGTTCTCTTCAGCTGTCTTCAGTTCTACTTTAGTATTATTTCCTTCTTTCCTTTGCTTGAGTCAACCTAGAAGGAGGTTTAGAATATCTAGGAAATGTGTGCCTGGTAGCTCAAGAGAAACGCTAGGTGAATAAAAGCATTTGTATCTTTAGGTGACATATGAGCAAACCAAGATCTTTTTCTAATAAGCTGTGCAAATGTCAACAACTCGGTGCTTTGTTTGTGCCGCATTTCCCTCCACTATAAAATAAGGGATAGGCTGGATGACATTTTCAAATCTGTCAGCTCTAACTTTTATAATTCTGTATATGAAGCTGTTAACTGTGGCTGACTCCAAGGAGTTGACCCTGGGACTATCATCTTCCATGTTATATGCCTTTATTACAATTCTTGCTGCCTTATTTCTAAATAATGATATGTGTTACTTTCATTAACATCAATATTGATTTTTTAATTCGTTATTTTGTGATGACCGACATAACCTTTCCATTACCTTCAGGGCATATCATGGCAAATATCCACTGAGCGGCCTCAAGAAATAATCCTGAGTCCTCACATTTGAATACCTAACAGAGTGTCCTCCCATCCTTTTACACTCGGAGGGGATCGATTTCATAGGTCCTTTCAGTCAATAAATACCCCATTCTTTTCCACCTTGTCTTTTCTTTCCCATCTTACTTTACGTACTCCAACAAGGGACTTCACTGGGCCCCTCACACTATCTGACCAAACTCACTGTGACTTGGCCCTCTGAAAAGAAAGCCTTTGCATTTCCCTTTTGATCGGTTTAAGAGTATGTCAATCTCTGAATATCACTCTCTTGTTCCAGCAAGAATAGGTCTGGTCACCACCGCCAGGTAGTTATCAAATTTCTCTCACTTTTGTGATAAGCGTTTGGGATTTCAGCTCATGGAGAGAGGCTCCCTGAGACTGCGGCTAGAGGTGGATTCCCTGAGTTATCTGCATCGGCCCCGCATCTCCCTGCATCAGTGGAGCGAAGGCCGACAGCTAGATTATAATGTTGCCTTTGTGTCACGGGGAAAACTTGTCTATCTCTCTGTCAAATGTAAATATACTAGGTCTGGCATCCACCAGGCAGTTTTGAGGAAAGAATGCTTTGGAGTGGATCAGGTTTGAGTTTTGAAGCCAGTTCTTTTTGTTTCCTTTTGTTCTTAAACAAGTAATTTAAACCATTTCCTTAAAAAAGAAAAAAAGAAAGAAAAAGAAAGGATTGTTTTCCAAGTCCCAAAAGATGAGTTCAGCAACTTTCCTTTGCTTTTGTTTCCATCCTGATAAGTGACAGCATAGATTCTATTTACCCAGCTATGAAATTTTGAAGAATAATTCAGGCTTTGGGGAAATAACCCACTCTTGTGAGTAGAACAATTTCATCTCACTTAGGTGGCGAGATTTAAGGTTTCAAGTAAAAGAGACACTGGGGCATGCAAGGAGACCCTTTTCCTCTTATTTTCCTTCCTTTCCCTCTCCAGTTCTCTTCCAAGAGCCAATGTTACTGCTTGGCTCCTAGGTATCGACGACCACCGCCTATCTGCTTCAACGTTGATTTTACTTTGCACAGTATCCCAAGCACAACATTTAGAATCACATTTCTCATCAACCAATTATAATGAGGTTGTTCTCCAAAGTAAGAGTTATTTTATGTATTCAGTTCCTGCGGGTGTAGTGACAAATTACCACACACTTGGTGGCCTGAAACAACAAGAATATCTTCTCTCACAGTTCTGAAGGCCACAAGTCTGAAATCAAAGTGTCGGCAGGACACCTCTCCAGAGCCCTCAGGGGAGTACCCTCCCTTGCCTCTTCCACCATCTGGTGGCTCGAAGCATTTTCTTGGACTATGATGGCACCACTCCAATCTTTGCCTCCATGATCATAATACCTCCCTCCCCTTCTGTCTATCCTTTCAGTGTGCCTATGAATTCTCCTGCCTCTACCTTATACAGTGATAAGGACTTTTGTGATGATATTCAGAGCCCACTGGATAATCCAGGGAAATCTCTTCATCTCAAGATCCTTAATATAGTCACATCTACAAAGACCGCTTTTTTTCAAATAAAGTAACATTTACAAATTCCAGAAATTAAGAGTTGATATCCTTCAGTGACCATTATTCAATGTGTTATGCTCAGCCTAGGTCATAAGTAATATTACTTCTTTGAATCTTTAGAAGAAACAGTTTATAATTTCTCTTAATGAAGAGTTGATATAAAACATCTTTATGTCCATTTATATAATATCAGGCTATATTGTTCCTTATCAATTCTAACTATTTGTCCCAAGACAGGTCACTGTCCCTAAATTTTCCCTACCTTAGACTGATTTCTCTACCTCCTTTATATGTCTTCTGCACATCCTATCCTCTGAAAAGCAATACTTCTTCATTAATAAAAAATATTTATTGTAGTAAAGGGTACCTTTATCTCCCCGTGTTCCTTCCTTCATCATTTATTTCCTTAATTCCCATAATGCTCCAACATCTGTAACAGACACTGACTTTTAATAAAGTCTCTTATCCTTAATTTACTTAGGAATCCTAGGGACCTGTATGAAAATATTCTTGTAGGCTGTTTTGCGAGTCAAGTCTTCAAAATAGATTGTAGGTGTGTAGAGGTATAACCAAGCCTCTGAGAGGGAAGGACTACCAGAATTCCCCTGTTGACATACCCAAATTTCAAGTACCTTATTGAGACACTCACTACATCCCCCAGAACTACCATCAGTAAAGCTTGAAGCTAGCCAGGGTGTCAGTGAGTAACTAAAGAAGAATGAGATAGTTTACCTGTAGGATCTCTTCACCACAGGGGGTGCCACAATCACCAAGCTACCATAGAGAATGGTTACTTAAGAGGAAGGAAACTAAGTACTCAAAGTCCAGAATAAAATCGATCTAACCTGAAGATCCAGAAATTAGCTCTAAGGAATTACCAGATGATCAGGAGGTCCCATTGACAAGATAGTTGGGCAGGGAGACAGGTGAAGGGAATCTTACTACAGAGAAGCCCATATACTGTCAAAAACTTTTCTGAGCTTATTTTTCTAATTATAAACTTAAGGAATACTTGTGGAAATTTTGGAAACTGCAGTAATGTGTTTTAAAAACTTACTAAAGTCATTCATAATTCCTATCACCCAGATAAAACCATAACTAATGTTACACTGTATTCCCCATTAAGTCTTTTTATGAAATGCATGTTTATTATAACATAGAAGATACTTTATATATATTATTTTGCACCCAACTTTATCTTTGCTCAAAGCTTCATGGAGGCAATTTCAATTTTATCAAGTATTCTTTGCAAATGTGATTTCAATGAGTGCTTAATTACCCCATCATGTAACTTTACCTAACACTCTTTATTGTTGGATTTTTTTTTCCATATTCTGTGCTATATAAATAATGTTGTAGCAAATGTCTTAGTGCATAATCCTTATATGGATCATTGATTATTACTATAGCAGACGTGCCTCGATGTAAAAATACTAGGTCAAGAAAATTAACACTTTAAGACTCCTGACACATAGTAATAAAATATGTAAATAGCTTTGTATAGTTTCTGGCATATAGAAAGTACTAATTAATGTTAGCAAGTGTTTAATAATAACTGTTCATTCAAAAATATTATAGCAGTTTTAACCTTGTTGTCATTCCCCCTCTAACTACAGTTTTGTTAGAAACATATCTCTGAATCTTCTTTGAAATTTGGAGGTGGATTCCAAGTTCTGGCCACCCACCAATTCCCAGATTTTGTACCGGTTTCAGGTGTGACACTTGGTATATTTCAATCTCTCTAAATAACTTTCAGAAATGTTCAGGCAACCCCCTCTCGAAACCTGATCCATTAGAGCCATGCTGTATATAGTATGCATTTCTGAACTCTGGGTTTAAAGAAACTAAACATCTAGAACTCAACGGATGGCACAGATATCTACACCCAAATGGGAAGTGTCCTCTGTGGTTTGATATCCCCTAAGGAATAGCTGTATTTTATCCAAGTCTTGTCCACTGACAATACACCAAGGTAATTTTTCTGTTTCATAATGCACTCAGCATATTGTCACTGTGAACATTTGCTCCTCTCTCCTCTATTTTGAAAGGCACTTTTGGATTAATACATGGAGTTGTGTTACAGTTGCCGTGCTCTTGAACATGGGGATGATTTATAAGGGTTTCTTACAAGTGTGTGCTGTCCAATCTGAAAGGGCTGACCTTTCATCAGTCTTAAAATTGGGAAGAAATTAGCTCATTAAAAGGCAATCTCATATCCCTTATTCAGCTGTCATGAAGTTCAACTTGAAATACAATGCATTGTAAGCCTAAGCATGTATTCTATCCAAGTATGGATACATTATCCTACTTCATGCTATTATAATGATAGTACAATGTGTTTTGTGTAATTCTATGAAATGTCACCCTAATGTTTCTTATAGTAGCAAGGATTCAGCTACACTGTAAGAAAATCATGAATTTCTCTCATTTGATCACTAAGTCTACATGTGGCCATTATCCAAGTCTCTCAGCTCCACTATTACATGTGAATCCTACTGTATAACATCATGAGCTACACACATTACATCAGTTGGAGCAGACATTTCAGTTTAAAGGTCAGGGGTGGGGTTTCTGCCCATAAGCACATAGTTCTTCACAGCACAAACCACATGTTCAGTATTAGAACCAAGAACTAAGAACTTTGTTTAGGCAAGAAACACATCTAATTCATCTTTATAAGTGCTTAGCATGGTATGCATAATAGAGGTTATTTTTCTAAAAGGAAGGGAAAGGCAGCAGGAAGTTAAAGAAAAAGGGAGGGAAGGTAGGAAAGGAGAGAAAAAGGAAGTCAGTGAGGGAAGAAGGAAGAGAAAAAGGAAGAAAGGAGATTGAAGTAAAACACAAAATGCAGCAATTTACTTGAGACTCCCACTCACTGGTTTCTCACCACCTTTGGTGTACAATTATTTATGCTGATTCATGAGCAGTGTCATACTTGACCTTGATTTAGTCATCTGGCTTTAATTTCTTTTATTGCTGATTTTGACCTTTGTGATACAACCTTACTAGTTGTTTGTTAGGCTGTGATTTCCAGGCCCAGTTACCAGGATCTTCTCTGCATACCATTTGTTTGGTTTAGAATTTTCTAACCTGAACCTTGGTAAAAATTCCCTTGAGCTGAATATTAATGTCACAAAATTCTGACTGGTCCAGCTATTCCAAGAGAATCTGTATCTAAAATGGTCTAGAACTCTAAATTTTTAAATGCTCTGAAAGTAATTATAAATATCTTTAAGATTTTGGGGTAGCAGCCAATAGTACTCAAAAAGTATCCTTATGTGAAATTTGTGAAGGACTTTTAGATCTCCACAAAGAATAGTTTGCGTGAAGGTAATCGAACATGGACAGCCAAACATAAGCCCAAGCTTCTTGGTGTTCCTCTCCTCCCCTGCCCTCCCACTCTCTCCCTCTCTCTCACACAACACAGACACACACAAGCACAAGTGTTTGTTATTCCTTAGACTTATGTAGTCCATCTTTGATGATGGTAGAAAGAATATGAACTTCTATTTCAATTTTGAGCTCTAATATTTACAATCGTGTGATAGAAGAGTACTATTTTTAAATAAAAGATGTATTGTAAAGAAATTTACTTAGGGTATCTGGGCAGCTCAGTTGGTTAAGTGTCTGACTCTTGGTTTCGGCTCAGATCATGATCTCATGGATTGTAAATTTAAGTCCTGCATCAGGCCCTGAGTTGGCAGTGCAGAGCCTACTTGGGATTTTCTCTCTCTGTCTCTTCCCCAATCTCCTTTCTGTCTATCTCTCTCTCTCTCACACACAAAATAAATAAACATAAAAAATAAATTTACTTTATAGGGTACAATTAATTTTATAATTTGCTTTAGAAATTATAAAAGTAGAATTATTTCAGAATTAATTTATTTGGTTTATTTAAATAAATTAATGTTAAGGACACTATTTTTATCATCATATTTAAGTAGTTAAATATCCAATTTACCTTCTTACTAATTTATTTTTACTCAAGTCTTTATTTCTTAAAGGCTATTATCACAGAATACCCCATTTCTTATACCTTTAAGAGCATATAAGAATCAGAGGATTTGAGGGTCAAAATGCTACTTTCTTAAATTTTCATCTCCTTTGATTTTGAAATTCCATGGAAATAAATTCTTGCTTCAGCAGCATATACACTAAATTCTTATGTCTTCCAAATTTAATCATTTGCTTATAACTTGACTGTGAATTTTTACTTATGATTATTACAAGGAATAGTCAATTAAGAATCAAGAAGATAGAAATCCAAGCTTGAATGTTTTGGACTGCATGTGATCTATGGCGTTCATTACAGATGCAGAAGGGGCCTTGAAAGGATTTCAGAACCACATGGCACAGCAATGGCTATCAGACAAAATTCAGGGCAAAGACAAGCAGCAAAAGTTACATGATAATAATCACATAAATTTATTTTTTTAATTTTATTTTTAAGTAATTTCTATACCCAATGTGGGGCTCAAACTCACAGCCCCAAGATCAAGATCACATGTTCCACCTACTGAGTCAGGAAGGTGCTCCAATTAGTCACATAAACTTAAGTAACACTTAAATACAGTCAAATTTATTTTCTTTTATACTATTCTCCTACCTACCTTTCTCTTTAATCTAAAAAAAATACCTAAGAAGAACCTCACAAAGATCATGCCAGGGTTATGAGCTACTGAGAGCCCAGAGGGATTTGGTACCCAAACTCACAGAATTAAAGGTCCTAAAATGGGATCCAAAGCAAGAAGCAACATTATTTTCAGGACCTGGAAGTATACAAAGGCCAAAGGTTGGAATGAACTAAATAGTTGATTAAAAGGTCAGGGATAAAATGATCTTGAAATTAAAATACGTTGTATTCTGTAAGTTAAACTCCTAAACATTTCCTGCTTTGGCTAGCCTGAGACATGACCATTCTGGGACCCAAGAGTATGAAGCAAGTGAATCAAAATATATTAAACAAGCTATTATGACAAGAGTAAAAAGCATGTGTTAACCAAAAATGACCTACTTCCCACATAGATTGGCCATTAGTATATTGATGATAATCTTTTTGGATAAATTGTTTTCTCTCTGTCTTTCAAAAATTATGTGTCTGCTTCTCCTCTATATGATTTCAATTGAAAATAAAATATTCAAACATCATCTATCTATCTTTCTATCTGAAATTGAGCTAAGAAGATAGAGACTACAAAGCTGAAGAAGAAAGCCTATGCTTTGAAGAAAATTTGCCAAAAATAGTGTGGCAAATGAGCAGATTAAGCAAATAAATGCAACAAAATGAAGAGTAAGGTAACTGGTAAAGTCAAGTGAGAGGAAGGAGAGATTACACTCAATTGAAAAGATTTAGAAAAGGCTTCATTAAAAAGTGACATTTCAGAGAGAACCTTAAAATAAGTGATTAAGATTTTTTGTTAAGTAAAACTGAGGCACGGTTATTTGCTAGCAAATATGCAATCACTGAATATTTTTGAAAAAGAATAGTAGGTATTGGACATCAAAAAGTGTCACTCTCTGTAACCAGGGTTTGACAAATAAGAGCTAAGGAATTGCCTTAACATTTTTAGTGGCAATTTTATTGTTTCCAAGGGGAGACTTTTATACTCTAAGACTATTTAATTCCAGCAAATCTCACATATTTAAAGCTGGTAATAAATTGGAGTGCCTGGGTGGCTCAGTCAGTTAAGTGTCCAAATTCAGCACAGGTCACGATCTCATGGTTCGTGATTTCAAGCCCCATATTGGGCTCTGTGCTGACAGCTCAGAGCCTGGAGGCTGCTTTAGAATCTGTGTCTCTCACTTTCTCTGCCCCTTTCCTGCTCACACTCTGTCTCTTCCTCTCTTTCAAAAAATAAATAAATATTTTTAAAAATTACCAAAAAACTGGTAATAAATGTTATTGAATAAAATTTGAACAATTATCTGTTCCTTGTTGATAACCAATGTTTGGTTATTTGGTTGATGATCATTGTAAGGAAGTGTTGTTTTCTCTAAAGTAACTTTACCTAGTTCTTGTAATTTTTCTACTCAAATCTAGCAAGAAGGAAATTATGCTTTCAATTTAAATATCAGGAACCAAAATTTTCTATCAGAGTATACTTGTATATTTCCTTGAGTCACACCCTGAAAATCTTATGTTCATGTGTATGTGATCCATGTGCTTATATAGACATAGATAGTGATTTTCAAGGGAAGCTTAAGTTAGATATCTGCACAGTGATAGATTATTAAAATATTTAGGTAAAACTTCTACTTGGTTTCTACATGGAACATTTTGTGAATCTGTTAGAAGCCGTTTTCTGAACTCACTAAGTTGAAAAAAACAAACCTCCTTGTGAGCTTAAGTAAGTTTTGCAAGGCCTCTTGCAGTCAGATGGCAGCCGATGTCTGCCCCTACTCAATTATTTTTGCCTGGGCACCGACCCCCAAGGCACCCTGTTGACTGGTATCAAGTGACTTGCCCCTTTATCCTAAAAATATGCTAATTGTACTTTGTGAAGGAACTTATTATAGGAATTTCACCTTTTGTGTTTATGGGAGCAAATATTACATTTCCTGAGAAATCTGTTTTACTTCCCCTCAAGAAAACAGACTATTGACCTCTGCTGACAAAGAACTAACTTTTGCCTTTGCTATGCTAAAACATTGCCTTGTATTTGAATACTAAAGATACCTCGCTTCCCCATGTGATAAGCATCTGAGTCACCTCCATCAATCACTATTGATAAAGATTATGCACGAGTCTTCTACCAATCTATGTTCTGGGAAATTTTTACATACCAAAGAATTTGTCATCAGAAATCATTGTCTAAGGCAGTTATCACTTCTGTTTTGTACCCCACACATTTTTTCCATAAATAAAGCTGACTCTCTGGTCAGTGTAGAGATGCCTGCCTGGTGAGCAGAAAGAAACTTGAGGCTCTCTCACTCCCTTTTGCCAACACCGTCCATCCTTCAGGAAGCCCTGGACCTGCTGAAGCTGGACTCCGGCATGAATCAATTAGAATTAAAAAGGAAATCATTACTTCCAAATATGGTTTCATGAGGAATTTCTGGAAAGTTTTTGTGCATCTAATCATCACCTAAAGCCTAGAATGCCTCTCTGATCTTGGAGAGACAAGAGCTCTTCCATCCTTCACAAGCTGGATTAAAAGACATCAAAGCCCTGAAGATGTTCTAAAGGCCAAGAGTTTCAACCAGCTCTGCTAGATTTATTGAGAGAATAGAAATTGTCCTCATTAGTCTTGTTTCTGTCAATCGGGTGAATAAGAAATCACAGAAATAAGAATACAACTATTCATTTACCTAAAAGAACCTGGTTTAGGAAGTGCTATATTTTCTGGAACTTTTCTTTGTTAATTTTAGAGATGTTCTTCTATTTCTTGAGAAATATTTGCATTGGCCTGGAATGAAATAAGTAACCAATTTAACTTCTCCAAAATTTCTAACTATCTATTACCAGTGCTGGATATCTAGGAAACACAAATCGCACAGTCCTGGTTCAGCAAGGGAGCAGCCTTGGAAACATCCCAGCCATCCCTAGGCCCAAAATATTACTCCTGCTGCCACGTTTTCACCTGTTATTTTCATGAGATTTCATCTTTGGCATCCAGTTCAGTCTCTCCTGTAATTCCCATGGCTATTTTGAACTTTTGTAATCATTTTACTTTGAAATAGAAATTAGCCTGTTGTTTACAACAATACCGTTAAGTAACACAGGTAAGTCTTTATATTTCTTCCCCTTTGTGTCTTTATTGTTATCAAATTCAAACTTGATGTACAGTGTTTTCCACATTAATGAGATAAACTAAAAAAACTTTTAGCTGGTGGAAAAACCAGTTTGGACATAAATTTTCCTTGATGTTTTTAATTTATTGATTAACTTAGGGAAGTCCCTCTTTCTGAGAGATTCTGTGGGTTTAGAAAAATTAAATTCTCTTAATTTCATCCAAAGTTAGTGTTAAATTTCACACTATATATATTATCTCACATCTGTTAGAATGGCTAGTATCAAAAAAACAAAAGATAACAAATGCTGACAAAGATGTGGAGAGAAGTGAACCCTTCTATACCTTTGTTGGAAATGAAAGTTGGTACAACCACTATAGAAAATAGTAGGAAGGTTCCTCAAAAAGATAAAAATAGAACTACCACATTATCCACCTATCTCACCTCTGAGAAATGAAATCGATATTTCAAAAAGATATCTGCACCTTGTGTTCATTGCAGCATTATTTACAATAGCCAAGACATAGAAACAATCTAAGTGTGTCAATAAATGAATGGATAAAGAAAATGTGGTATATATAAATGGAATATTACTCAAACACCAGAAGGAAGGAAATCCTACCATTTGTGACATGAATGAACCTTAGCATTGTGCTAAGTAGAGTGAGTCAGACAGAGAAAAATATTGTATAATCTCACTTATATGTGGGATCTAATTGTTTCTTAACATTTATTTATTTTTGAGAGACAGAGAGATAGATCATGAGCAGGGGAGGGGCAGAGACAGAGGGAGACACAGAATCCGAAGCAAGCTTCAGGCTCTGAACTATCAGCACAGAGCCTGACGCAGGGCTCAAACCCACAATCTGTGAGATCATGACCTGAGCTGAAGTTGGACGCTCAACCGACTGAGTCACCCAGGTGCCCCATACTCCATATATGTGGAATCTAAAAAACAAAAACAAAAATGAATTCATAGAAACAAAGAATAGATTGGTGGTTGCAAAGAAAGAGTGTGTGGGGAAAATGTGTGAAGGTTGCCAAAGGGTATCAACTTCTAGTTATAACATGAGTAAATTCTGGGGATCTAACATACAGCATGGTGATTATAGTTAAGAATACTGTACAGTATATTTGAAAGTTGCTCAGAGAGTGTATCTTAAAAGTCTCACCACAGACACACCTAGGTGGGTCAATTAGTCATGAAGTCATGATCTCACGGTTCGTGAATTCCAGAGCACCCACAACCCCAACACTCCATGGAGCCCTGCACTGACAGTGAGGAGGCTGCTTGGGTTTCTCTCTCTCCTTCTCTCTCTCTCTGCCCCTCCTCCACTCACACATATGCTCATGCTCTCTCTCAAATTAAGTAAGTAAACAAACTTAAAAAAATTTTTTTCACCACACACACACACACACACACACACACACACACAAGGTAACTACATGTGGTGATAGATGTGCTTAATAACTTTATTGTGGTAATCATTTCACAATATATTTGTATACCAAATCATCACATTGTACACCTTAAACCTACACAGTGTTATATGTGAATTATATCTCAAACAAGCTAGGGAAAAATTCACATAATACCCACATTATAAATTTAGAACCATTAATGCTATTCTAGAAAATGACATTCAGAATTATTTAAATTAAGAAAAGCAATACAAGGGGCACCTGGGTGGCTCAGCCACTTAAGCGATGACTTCAGCTCAGGTCATGATCTCACGGTTTGTGAGTTCTAGCCCCTCATCAGGCTCTGTGCTGACAGCATGGATCCTAGAGCCTGCTTCAGATTCTGTCTGCCTCTGTCTCTGCCTCTCCCCTGCTCATACTCTTTCTCCCTCAAAAATGAATAACATTAAAAAAATTTTAAGAAAAGAAATACAAATAATATCATGAAAAGAAATAGAATCAGAGACGCCAGTTTTGTCATTTTGATTATATGGATTTACTAAAATCAACAATTGACTGAATAAGCATAACAATGCAGCAAATAGAATTCCTCCCTTTTTTTTAACCAAATAACCAAAGTGTCTTGTAACATTCAGAAAAATAAGTGCAAGGAAATAATTTTGTTATCAACATGTTTTTAGTTTGGTTTGGTTCATTTCCTCCTTTCAGGAGCAATTCTTTTCCTTAAATATCCTTAAAACGGCACCTGAATTTTCACAAATGAGACAATCTAGCCAACAATGACTTTAATTTTTTTCAGTATGTTGACACACACTTGTTACATTCGTTTAAGATGTACGGCATAGCAATTTAACAACTCTATACATTATGCTATGCTCACCAGAAGTGTAGCTACCATCTATTACCATAAAATGCTACAATATCATTGACCATATTTCTTATGTTATGCCTTTTATTCTCCTGATTTACTCATTCCATAACTAGAAGCCTATACCTACCATTCTCCTTTGCCCATTTTTTCCATCTTCCTCACTTTCCACTGCCACCTCGGCCCACCCCTGTCAACAATCGGTTTGTTCTGTATTTATAAGTCTGATTCTGCTTTTCCAACAATTACTTTATTTAAAGTTTGTTTAGAGAGTGTGTGAGAGAGAAACGCAAGCAGAGGAGAGGCAAGGAAAGTAGAAGAGAGAAAGAATCCCAGGCAGGCTCCATGATGCCAGTACAAAACCCAAAGCAGAGCTCGAACTCATGAGATCATGACCTGAGCCAAAACCACGAGTCAGTCACTTAACCAAATGAGCCTCCCACGTGCCCCTTTAACCATGACTTTTTAATTCACAAATTGATGAGACACTTGTAGGTCCTCATCTTACTTGACCTCTCAATCACTTTTGACACTGTGATTTTTTCTACTTTGAAATTCTTTTCTCCATTATGTTCCATAATTCTGCATATCTTGGTTTAATTCATACTTCAATGGTATTCTTTCTCAGTCTCTTTTAAGTTTCATCTTCCTCTCTTGCCTGTAAATGTGTGTTTTCCCAAGGTTCCTTCACATGTACTCTTCTGATTCCAGTTAACCCTTTGTCCTGGAACATCTTGGCCAAATCTGTGATTTCTACTTCCATGGGTTCAGTGGTGAGTCTCAAATCTTTATTTGCCTCTCAGATATCTGTCCTAAGCTCCAACTCATCGATCCATATGCCTATTAAACATCATCCATCTTTAAATCAATAGATCCCCAATTGAACTCACCACTTTTTCCTACTTGTTTTCCATACCCCCTCCTTTAAAACACTTTGACATGGGTCACTTTCTTAACTATTAGGGTAAGTCAGAAATGGAGCAATCAACTTTAACCATTTTATCTTTTCCATTCACCCACCCTCTATCACCCAGTCCTATTGATCTAAGCTTCTTAGGATCTCTTAAATCAACCCACTCCTCTCAGATCCTACCACTGCTCCTTCAGCTCAGACACTTAATCATTTCTTACCTGTAATACCCAATGTCTCCAAGCAGACCTCCCCAATTTGTTCTGAAACTTCTCTAACCACATTCCACACAGATCCTAAAGCTGTTATTCTTAATGGAGTGACTGGAAGGAAATCAGATAATCCCATCCAAATGTTGGGGAAGAAGTGTGAAAAAAGAGACTTCTCTAATTAAACAAATCATATTTATGATAATTTGGAAAATCTATTGGAGATTATAATTTGTTTGATGTAATAATTTTTTATTTTGTACTTCAAAATATTTTAAAGAAGCCATGTGTTTATGTGTATTGAAATATGGTCTGTGTTTTTTTAAAGAAAGAAAAAAGAAACTATGCTGTATAAAAGTCTTCAGAAGGTCCAGATTAGCCTATAAGAAAGAGTCCTTTGTTTAGCATGTTTTATAAAGTACTCAACGATCTGGCTTCCGTTTATCTACCTCTCCCTACCCCCGCCTCTCATCAATGATTTCTAAACATAAACACTATAGGGATACCTGGGTGGCTCAGTTGGTTAAGCATCCGACTTTGGCTCAGGTCATGATCTCACAGTCCGTGGGTTTGACTCCCACATCAGGCTGTGTGCTGACAGCTCAGAGCCTGGAGCCTGCTTCAGATTCTGTGTCTCCTCTCTCTCTGCCCCTCCCCTGCTCACTCTGTCTCTCAAAATAAAATAAAGACTTTAAAAAAATAAATAAACATAAACACTGTATAAAGCTAGGAGTGATAAAGAGCTATTTGATGCCATACTGTCTTTGCACATGTGATTTTCTCTGTTTGCCACGGTAGAGGCATGCACACGCACACACACACACACGCACACACACACACACACACACACACATATACACACACTTCCTTCTGGCTGTTATCTCCTTTTCCTTCAAGAAACTCATCAAGTGTAACCACTTTTTGAAAATCTTCTTTGACAACAAAATAAATTATTTTCATGGTAAAAAGACATCCCTCTAACTCTGCTCTCATCTTTAAATATCATGTGAATTCCTCTATTATATTACTCATCACACTGGAATGAAATGCTTGGTTTCCTTATCTAGACAGTGAGCTTCTTCAGAAGAAAGGTTACATTTTTCATCTCTATATCCCCAATATCTCGCCTGGATTTGATTAAATGTTTACTGAAACCATGTAGACTTGTTTTTAATGGTTTAGTAAATAATAGGTGGTAAACAAATTCCTTAATACAACTTTGTTTTGAGCATTTCATGCTTGATATTCTTTAGCTTATAGTACAAGCTCTCCATAATCAGAGATGTCCTTTAAATGACTAACCCCATTCTTCAGATTATGTATTAGAGGCATTGAATTCTAAAGTGTGATGAAAGTCATTAAAAACAAAATAAGACCTAAAATTCATATTTTTTAAAAACAATTTACAATGGAAAGCTAGCCAGTTAGCTAAATAAATTAGGCTTAGTTCATTTGGTGATTTTCTCTTTAATTGGCTTTAAAACTCAAATTTATAAGCCTATTAGCAAAAGAAGACAAATTGCTTCCAATAGACAGTACATAAAGAAATTTGGTGAATGCAAACTAGCCCAAATAAATTATATTACAAATTGTTTTGAAAAAAAAATAGCCCATTTAAGGAAGATAAACTTGCTATTATTAGCTAAGATGGTTCTTTAATGTCTTTATTATATGTATTAATTATTATACAACCAGCCAGTTAGGTCAGCATGGATTTGTTCCTATTGAACATACAATTAAATTCCATAAAATCTAGGAATTACAATAATTATGTATTCATGACCACCCTGAAAATATGTGTAAAACACTTGACTGTCTGCCAAAATTGTTTATCATCTCTTACACTAAAGAATTGCACAGGGAGTTTAAGAAGTGAAAACAGCGTTTGTTTACTGCTCACCTGGCTTAGTGAACAATTACTGTGTACATAGTGTGTAATCAGAACCCGGGGTGAGAGGACAGCTTTGCTGCCACCACCACAATCAGAGGGAGAAGGGAGAGCCACCTCCAGGTGTCACAAGGCTTCGGGGCCACGGTCAACACCTGGGCTTTCAAGCCACTGTTCCCCAACAGGCTGTACACCAGAGCACAGAACCTTTAGTCTATTATTCAAGGTCAGCTCTGCTGACTCTGTGCGGTATCCTTAGACTTAACTTCCTTCCTGGTCTAAACCTCTACTTGTGTCTGAGATTCACTTATTCTTCCACTCATTCATTTATTCTTTCACAGAAATGTGTTGAGCACTCCCTTTGCACAGGCCCAGTGCATCATGTGCAATACATGGAGGGTACTCGATGAGGAAAACAAGCAATGCTCCTGCCCTTGTGGATTTTATAGTATATTTGGAAAATAGGCATTACTCACTTAAATATATATAATTCTAAACTAAGTGTCGTAAAGAAAAAATATATAGAATAATTAACTTCCAATGGAGAAGTGAGAGAAAGATCTCCTTCCCCATTGTATTACATTCTCTTAACTCCTGTTAGTCTTACTTCCCTGCTCAGAAATTTTCTAGTAGCTGTCCGTTGACCAAAACCTTATTGCTCAAACATCTTCATGGCTCCAGATACAGAGGTTAGCTCTAACCATTCACTGTCATTAACACCTGTTATAAAAATAATTGTCTTCCATAAAATTTTCAAGTGATATAGACATTCCTTAGACATATCTAAATGTTTTTAAAAATTTTTAAATATATAACTTTTAATTATACACATATTTTCTTTTTTTATTTTTTTTATGTCTTTTATTTATTTTTTTGAGAGACAGGGAGAGACAGCGTGCGCAGGGGAGGGTCAGAGAGAGAGGGAGACACAGAACCGGAAACAGGCTCCAGGCTCTGGGCTAGCTGTCAGCACAGAGCCCGATGCGGGGCTCAAACCCATGAACTGTGAGATCATGACCTGAGCCGAAGCTGGACGCTTAACCGACTGAGCCACCCAGGCGCCCCGATTATACACATATTTTCAACTTATGCAATTTCTTGGAGTGATGATTCCATAAGCTTATTGTCCATTTTGTAAATGTAGAGTAGAGATATTTTAGTTAGTGAATAGCCCTAAAGGAAAGTTTGGGGCTTGTTCCAAATTCTGAAGCCTTGGGGCGCCTGGGTGGCTCAGTCAGTTAAGCCTCCGGCTTCGGCTCAGGTCAGATCTCACGTTCATGGGTTCGAGCCCCGCGTCAGGCTCTGTGCTGACCGCTAGCTCAGAGCCTGGAGCCTGCTTCCGGTTCTGTGTCTCCTTCTCTCTCTGCCCCTCCCCCTCTCATGCTCTGTCTCTCTCTGTATCGAAAATAAATAAAACATTTAAAAAAAATCCTGAAGCCTTGATAGAGCTGTACAAAAGTTGTGGGGAAAGATGAACATGTAGTTAAGCCTCCTTTCACAGAGAGTTTGTGACTGGAATTAGACAAGAGAAAAACAGAAAAGTTTTGAAAGCCTCCTGGGTATCTTGCAGGATAATAAAGTTATCTTGCAAGAGACACGTAATTACTGAGCACGAAAAGTGGCCCAGCGCTCACTCACACTACCACACTTCTATGCCAGGTGAAGATTCAGTCATAGAGGGATGATATTTAAAGCATCTCAAACTGTAAAACCGGTGCCCATTGTCTAAAAACTTGAGCCCAACTCATTTTGCATATGGAAGAAATTCCATGCAAGTATTAATTTGACAACTGTCAGCGCCACACATTCAGAGTTAGTGTTACATAAACTGTCAACCCACAGACAGGTTGAAGAGGGGCAGATACACCCTGAGGAGCCCATCTTATCAGTCTGCCCCACATTCTTTTTTTTTTTTTTTTTTTGTAAGGGAGCTGACAGTCAAGGGCAAAGTAAGGAGAACTTCAGATTTTATGGATCACCTCAGGTCAGAATTTTACCACTTAGGCACAGACGCATCCTTAGCTTTAAAATTCCCCCTTCACTACCACCATGAATTTACCACTGAGGCCAGAGATCAGTAACAAGTTCTAACTCAGGACACAAAGACTCTTTCTGGGAATAAGGATGTGATACTATTAGACAACAAGGCTTTTCCCAACATTCTGAACCTTTTAGACTTGAGAATTCCACCGCATGGGGGAGCAGGAAAAAAGCGAAGAACAACAGAGCAGCCCTTAACCAAAAATATCTTACAGGTCAAATACCCTCTCGAAGCCACAGGTTCATGGAGCTCTTGCCAAGCCTGCCTCTGCCCAACCTGTCTGACCTACTTGCCTTCATGCCAGGTCAAATCTTTCAAATCAAACCACCTGCTCCATCCGTCCCTAGGACCTTGATCTAGGCCGACTGCAGTTTCTCAGCTTCAGGCAAGAGGCTAGGCCAGCTCTCTAGCTAAAACTAAGGAGCCGCTGGCCAGTCGGTGCTCCCTCCCGACTCCGACTCCTGCTGCTTCCCATCCAGTCTGAGCCATCAAAGCCGTGGGCGCGTGAACTACTTCCAGCTTTGAAAATCATAAACACATACACAGACGATTCTTTCTACAGAGCCTTACCCTGGGCATGAAGCTCTACTTTATACTCAGTTGGATCAGCTCAAAACTTTTTTTACAAAGATCTCCCAGTTTGTATTTTGTGCCTGTTCTTCTTTCTTCCGAGGTTATTTTTTTTTTTTACCTGCATCTTACCATGCCATATCATTTTTGTTTATTTTCACCAGCCCCTGGGGAACATTTTCCACCTCAAGCCCCTGGAATAGGTATTTAGATACCCTAAAAAGATGAATTACCCATATGCGTTTTGCCTGCCAAAGAGGTGCTGCAACAGCATCGTTTCTTTGCCCAGAAAGTTTTGAGACTGCCACCACTCAGTTAATATTAATTGTGGTTTGGAGATGACAATGATAAAAAAAAATATGGTATATTTAGCAGAGATGGCTTACTAAACCATATACAAGACTAGAAAGTGCTCTCCTATGCAGCCTGAAGTGTAACTTCTGTGCACGAGTGGCTATTTGCAAAGCTGATTTACAGTGTGGCGAATAAAAAAATGGGAGGATTTACCGTAGGAGAGATGCTGTAAGAACTGCCACGCAGGCACTGTTCTCAAGTGCCACCTACCATAAATTCTCCCAAGATAAAGTGTATACCAGGGGAAGCAGCGAACCATTTTCTTTATACTTCTTCCATTCCCCCAGAACTCGAAAATTAAAATAGGGTAAAGTGAAAAAGAGCCTCTGCTGTGAAATCAGAGTGGACGGCATCAGACAAAGAGCAGATCTGTGACTTGGTCCAACTCTGCATGGGCTCACGTGAACCTTGGGCAAGACCGAATCTTCATATCCTCAGCTGCTTTCTATTGTTGGTTTGTTTTGAGAGACAACAAATACCGTCTGTGTTCATGTGAGATAATAGAAAATGGTCATGTGTCACTAAAAGTGACATATAAAGGTGTGAGATAAAACTATGTAATTTGACACGTGATCTAAAGAGAATACACATGACATAATATCATAAAAGAAATACAGTGGTGCATTTGTCTGGTTACTAGGCAGGCACAGGGCAAGTCTGACACCACTCCAGACCCTATATTACGAGCTGCCCAATTACATGAGAATTCTAAAATTGTTGGCAAATTAATTTGTCATATTTTTCATTTACTTGAAAGAAGAAAAATCATCTTTGAATCATATTTTCCATTGGCAATACGGACAGGGATAGAGAAGCCAATTTGAAGATGGGTATGAAACCAATAAAAACACAGAAAAAAATAGTGATCTGATAGCCGGTCAGTTGTCCCTCAGCTGTCCCTGATATATCCTTTTTTTAAATTTTTTTAAATGTTTTATTTATTTTTGATACAGAGAGAGACAGAGCATGAGAGGGGGAGGGGCAGAGAGAGGAGACACAGAACCGGAAGCAGGCTCCAGGCTCTGAGCTAGCTCTCAGCACAGAGCCTGACGCAGGGCTTGAACCCACGAACGTGAGATCTGACCTGAGCTGAAGCTGGAGGTTTAACCGACTGAGCCACCCAGGCGCCCCATCCCTGATATATCCTTGAGATGAACTTGATAGAAGGAACCACCAAAAGATACCTTCCAAATCCAAACTGGTAACTTTGTAGTACATAGAAATTATTAGTACTAAAGGCATTGATGAACTTTGATGCCCACTTATATAAAGATATAAATAATCCCAAATATTGGGAGGAATCAATCTATTTTTTAAAATTCCTAGGCAATAACAAGAAGTCATCATTTTTAGAGCAACACTTCAGGCACATCTCTCAAATGCTGTTCAGGATATTATGCTATTAAAAACCAGCAGAGAGGACAATATTGTAAAAAGCACAGTGAAACTAAAAATCACTTCAGGCTTTCTTCAAGGTCAGTGAAGCTTGACATGTAAAAGGTAAATTTTAGGAGTGAATTATTTGGGACTGTCCTACACTGCAATTATTCAACAAACTAAATGTCTGATATATACCAGGCAAAATGTAAAGTGTGGCAGATGCATTAGTTAGAGACCCAGACAAAATTCCTACCCTCCTGGAGCTTAAACCAGCAGGGAATATACAAATTAAACAGATAATTACAAGAGTTGAATAATTACAAGGGTTCAAAGGCCTGCAAACTGAGTGGCTGAAATACATATATGATCACTACACAGCAAATGAAGTTTTAATTGGATGAAGAGAGTTAATAATAGGGACTATGAGTCACTTGAGATTCTTGATTCACAAGATGAGAATTACACCATTAGGAGTAAAGATCATTATCAGTGAGACTGGCCACTCTCGTAACAGTTAAGGTAACATTTGAGAGCTTCCTTCAGCAAGCTATATCAAAACATAGTGAAAAAGGATCCATTGCCATTTGAATCCCCACTCCAGATTTATCTTGGTATGAAATTCTGAAATTTAGTGATCTCAAGACAGAGCAGAACAATTTCCCGGATACTGAAATTTGTATGTAGTCAGTTGTCTTTAGCTTAGCACAATTTTCTGAAATTGATAAATTTAATGCAGTTATACCCATTAAAGCAGAAGCATAATATTATTTTTCCTTGTGTGTCAATTATCCTAGAAAAAAAGTTTTAAATATTTTTTTCCTAAAACTATGTTAAACATAATTTTTATGTTAATTAGCATCTAGGGGGAGAAAATAAAAATTCAAAAAATATTGAAGATGTATGAAAAAACTTCAAAAAAACTAACTTTCTAGACACCACCCAAAATACACATTTACACACGCAATTTCCAGTGGAGACATAGTTTTTCTCTTCTCTGACTTTAGAGATACGCAATTGAAAGTTCTTTGAGAAAAACTTTGCAGTTTATATCCTACCTTTGCAAATAGGTGGCTTTTTGATCTTGAACAAGTTACTTACCTTTTGAGTTTCAGTATCTTCATTCGTAAGATGGAGTTAAAAATTCCTCCACAGATATGTGAGACTCCAAATGTGAGGTGCTAACCCTTGCCTAACATGAAGCAGGTACTCAGTAGAAGTTTCCTACTGTCTTTTCCAATCTCTGACCAAACAAGAGAAAAATGAAAGGGAGAGAGAGGGAGAGGGAGAGAGAGGGAGGGAGGGAGGGAGGGAGAGAGAATGGAGAAAAGAAACTAGAAAGTTTATTTCTGTTTCCAACTGAGCCAGAGTCAGAGAGACGCCTTCCAGCCACAGGAGAAATTAATGAAAACAAATTTGCATTTTCGTTATCACGTGCTGATTGAGTGAAGGATCTCTGCCCTTAATTTAGTGCCAAATACAAAGAAGATGCTTTATACTGAATTAATTGAATGTGGTGAAAGGAATAACTAAATTGAGTGCCTGAACTGCAGGAATAAATAAATGATGGCATGATACT
Source organism: Suricata suricatta (assembly GCF_006229205.1). NCBI lineage: Eukaryota > Metazoa > Chordata > Mammalia > Carnivora > Herpestidae > Suricata > Suricata suricatta. Next base: position 111,035,535 of record NC_043706.1, on the reverse strand, counting down.
CATCTCAAAGGGCCTTTGCACCTCTATATGATTTGGGGAGGCTGCTATTTTTCTCTTAGATCAGAAGTTTTCACTCTGGCTACCTAATAGAATCAGCTGGGCAACCTTTAAAATTGCCCAGACCAATTGCAACAGAATCTTGGGGGAGGGGGAGCCTCACTGGTTGTTGATGTTCCCCAGGTGATTCCAATGTAATGTAAAGGCTGACCACAGTAGAAGGTTCTTTCCTTCTATACTAATCCGTGTGTGACCTCATCCTCCTGGCTTGATGATAACCATCTCTATTCCCTTTTAACCCATCTTTTACCGTGCCTTTGAGTTAATAATTAGTTAATTACTCTCTTCTGTCCTAGTTTACTGATGAGTATGCATTTAATGATGCAGCCCTAGTTGGATCTTTGTCCTTCTAGAAACTAAGCCACAAGTGGAATGGCATATAGTAACAGACATATTAGATAGATTTGAAATTGATTACAATTCTACAATTCTAGCTGAGCAGTAGAATGACCTGGGGAGTTAATGAACCCTCTATTCCTGTATTTCTCTATTACGGTATCTCAAAAACTTAGCCCCAATCCCCATATGAATTGAATCTGAATCTCTGCATTTGGGACCCAGACATCAGAATGTTTTTTCAAACCTAGGGAAACTTTCTACAAAGCAGGCATTTGTTTATTTTTCTGTACTTAGGTGGACACCTGCCATAGCCTTGCATACAATTGGTTCCAGTTATCAATGGAGAAAGTAAAGCAGAATAATGAGACCCTCGTGTAAATATAACCCTGGTGGTTCCTTTGGACATGTGAAGGGGAAACTCAAGCCCTGAAGCCATCACTTCCGCTCTGGGAAGCAAGGTAAGGAGAGCATCTTGCCTATGACCAACCTAGTCTGCAGGATACAAATACAGCCTAGACGTACCACATCCTTCTTAAACCTAAACTTTCCATGTAATTCCACATTTTTGGAGACTGATTTTCTGATAGAATAAGGGTGCCCATTATTGGGGCTGTCATTGCATTTATAATTAAGCCTATTAAAGTTAAATACCATTAATACGATATCTTCTGTTAGAAAGCATAAGAATAGCGGAGTATTAATTAATTAACTAATAAGTAATTAATACATAGATGCATAAATGTGATCATATCTTGGACATTTCGGTTTCTTACAAGCTGTTATTGTGTTTTATTTTTCCTTTTATTTATTCTTGATACCACTTCTCCCTCCCATTTTTACATTTATTCTACCTTTCCTCTCCAAGATAATCATGTTAAAATATTTTTATACTTTTCCAACATATTTTTCAGTATATACATGCATACACATAGAGAGATTAATTTCATGATTTGCTACAAAAAAACCTTATACATATACTTTTCTGATTCTTTTCCTTTTCACCCAATAATACCTCATGGAAATTTCTGCAAAGTACCTTGATATAGTTCTAATTCGTTTTTAATAGCTGTGAAATAATTCATTATATGCAACTATAATTATTCAACCATTATAGTGGATATTCACCTTTTTCCCATTTTTTATGGTATTATGAACAATGTTTACCCAATGAGTCTTATATATTTATACTTACATATTGGTGCTTTTAATTCTATGGCCTAAATACCCAGCATGGAATTGCTGGGTAAAAGAGAATATGAGATTTTTTTTTTGTTTAATTATAATAACTGTTACTAGATATCCTATCCCCTCAAAAAGTAAGAAGTCACCTCAGCACTAGCAATTTCTGATACCCTTTGCCACCACAAAAATATTAGTGTTTTGTTTTGTTTCAATTTTGGCCAATCTGACCAGGTTAAAATGCCATCTCAGTCAATTTAATTTTTGCACCTCTGAGCCCCAGTGAGTTTGATCATTTGATTCATTAACATTTTGGATTTGCTGTCATGTGAAGTGTCCATTTGTGTCTTTCATCCGTTTTTTCACTTAGAAACACATACCTGCAACGATTTTTTAGGGATTTTTTTTAATACTTTGTCTTATTTTTAAGTCAGGTCTACTCCCAACATAGGGTCTGAACTCACGACTCTGAGATCAAAAGTCCCATTCTCCACCGAAGAGCCAGCCAGGTGCCCCGTTTTTAGTCATTGACCATTTAGGAAAGAAAGAAACTTTGGCTGTGTTTTTGGTAAACAGTCTTTTTAATTCTAGAGTGGTTTTTTCCCCTGTGTTTTATAAACTTTTAATGGAAATCCCAGATAAAATTTTTAAACGCTGTTTTTAGAATCCATTGTTAGGAAGGTTTGTTTATTCTTTTTAAGTTTGTTTTATATTAAATCATGGATTAAATTCTGGTGGCAGATTCCTTGATAATAAATCACCATCCATTGCTAAAACAAAACTTTTATCATAGTATATTAATTGATATATTATAAAATTCTTTTTCTCATATTTGATTCTTTTACCTATCTGTTAAAATATAAGATTGATCTGTAATATTTTCTTTAGTTAAGGGATATAAAAATGTTATATTTATAGTCATATACATGTACATGTGTATGTATACAAAAAGTAATCTTTTATTCAAAATAGTTTTTTTCTATCAGATCTATTCAAGATTAAGATGGTATCCTAAAGTTTTGCTATAAAGTCTGCTAGATTTAATTTAGTTTCTAATAGATTTCAGTTTATTTAGTTGCAATGATGAGTATATAAAAGTTGTAACCAATATATCTCCTTCATAAATAGTAGCTTTTGAATTAATCCCATTATCCTTAAATTTCAACTTCTCTATAATACCACTCCCACTTTATTTTGTTTGAATTTATCTCATATCTCTCTACTCATCTCTTTATTATCATGTGTTTCTTGTAAAGTCAGTACATAGCTGTGCCTTTTTTTTACTTCCAATTCGATGCTTTGTTGTAAAAAGTGATTTCAATTACCATTTAATGTAATGATAGATACAACATTTTATTCCTTGCATTACTTATTTATCATATACAGCCTATTCTGCTATAATGATTATTTTAAAATATAAATTTGTTCCAACATGATTAATATGTTAGGGGAAAATTTAGAAATAAATTTCATGTTTTCTTAGGAATCACTTCATGAACATCTTTAAAATAAAGGCAGAAAACTACTGACTGACCTGAACCAATGTGTAATTAATTTAAAAAAATGAGCGCCTAAGTGGCTCAGTTGGTTGAGTGTCTGACTTTAAATTTTGGCTGGGGTCATGATTTCCCAGTTCATGAGTTAGAGCCACACGTGGGCTTCCGTGCTGATAGTGCATAGCCTGCTTGGGATTCTCTTGTTCCCTCTCTATCTGCTCTCCTTCATTTGTGGTTTCTCTCTCCCTCTCAGAATAAATAAATAAAAACTTACAAAAATTAAAAAAATACATAAAACATACACATGCTCATACCCTGAGACATTTACTGGCCACCCACTCCACAGTGTGTGTTATTCTACATGGTTCTGTTTTCCTATTCTTTTGAATTTACTAACTTTTCTATATGGAAAAGAAATACCTCAAACTAAATATCATTTCAAGATTTTTAAATATTTATGTATTTTTGAGAGAGATAGCAGGGAGGGGACAGAGGGTCCAAAGCAGGCTTTCCGCTGGCAGCAGCAAGCCTGAAGCAGGGCTCAAACTCACATAACCATGAGATCGTGACATGAGCCAAAGCTGGATGTTCAACCTACTGGACCACCCAGGCATCCCATTTCAAATTAAATATCTTTTAATTTTTTTATTTATTTTTTAACTTTAAAAATTTTTTTAATGTTTTCTATTTATTTTTGAGAGACAGAGACAGCATGAGCAGGGGAGGGTCAGAGAGAGAGGGAGACACAGAATCTGAAGCAGGCTCCGGGCTCTGAGCTAGATGTCAGCACAGAGCCTGACGCGGGGCTCGAACCCACAAACGTGAGATCTGACCTGAGCCGAAGCCGGAGGCTTAACCAACTGAGCCACCCAGGCCCCCTAAATATCTTTTAATATCTCAAACATGTCTAAGCATCCAGATTCAAAAACCAAAAGCAGTGCAAATAGGAGAATGCTTTAAGTGTTGAGGAAAATCTTGGAATAGAATGTTCTGAAGGAAATAAGCGGATATGTGACATCTCCCAAGCAACAAGTATTCTACCATTGTGGACAATCAGAGAAAAGTCTGCAAAAATACATATTTGTGCCTGGAATGACCCCAAGTGCTGTGAAAGTCAGTAAGACCAAGGCCTAAAAATAAAATAGAAGAAACTGAAAGATTGTCGAGCTCACGAGCTAATGACCAAATAGTGCAACAATGGGTTCTCACAATCAAAGAGAAAGCACTACCTCTATACAAAGACCTCAATCACCAAACCCTGCAGAATGGGCTCCTTTTTAGTGCCACTAGCAACTGGTTTGGTGGTTTCAAACGTCGCTACAATTCCCTGTTGGTAAAGCTGTGAGTGCACATGACAAGACCACAAAGGGTGTCCCAAGTCAGTCAAAGAGAAGGCCAGACATCAGATCAAATTTTAAATACCAATGAAAAAGTATCTATTATAAACGTGTGCCTTGAAAGACCTACATCTTAAAGGCAGAAAACACACGGTTCCAGATTTAATGCTACAAAGCACTTTAAGTTCTGATAACGCTTTCTACCCCTTCACAGAATCTCAATCTACAATCATTCCAGCTTTGACTTTCACAAGCAAACTGCAGTCTTTTTCAAGGTAATTTGATGTATTTATTGTAGTAGTTGTATTAATTTAACAACTTAGCATGTCCTCCCCATTTTTATTGGGCTCCAATCTTCTTATTGTCCCTGATAAAAGTTTTGAATACTGTACTCCTCACTCCATTTTCTCATAAGTCTTGTGTTTTTTTAATTCCATGATTTTACAGAAGGCAGTCATTTTGGAAATGATTGTGCTGAGTCATACAATGGACTGCATTTTTATATTCTCTGTCCTTCTTTTTCCTTTTCCTTAGTTTTGCTGGTTAGCTTATGGTTTCGTTTCTGCTTTTTTTATATTAATTGATATTTTCCCACTTTTTAATGCTTATAGTAATGAGACGCTTAATCAGACCCATATTTTTCCTATCTTTCTACTATTATTAAAAAACAGATGGCTAGGGGAGTCTGGCTGGCTCACATGGGCAGAGCATGTGACTCTTGATCTCAGGGTTGTAAGTTTGAGCCCCACTTTGGGTATAGAGATTACTTAAAAATAAAATCTTAGAAAAAAGCCAGATGGCTAGATTTAGGCTTTGTGTACTTGGCATATTTATGTCTCTTTGTAATCAAAAATAAAGGATAAATATTTAATAATAAGACTTTTAAAAATATCAGATGGCA
>NC_043706.1:110957427-111030126 GCF_006229205.1 Suricata suricatta | reverse complement strand
ACACACACACACACACACATACACACACACACACCAGTGAACACCAGTGAACTGGACTTAGTTTTTTCTCTCTTCTGCATGCCCCAGAAAAGCTATTTAAATGCTTTTACTCCTGTCCAATCCTTACAAATTCTTGGGTTTGGCTCAAATAATATAGTGCTTTGGGTTGCACATTAATATTCAGTCCCCATATTTCCCTTTAATTTCAAGACACCATAATTAACGCATTAACAGTGGACACTATTATACATACAGAGTTAGCTATATGGCTACATATCCTCTTTTCCTCTACTGTGGGGTCTGTCTTCTATTTTACCTGTGGCTTGAATATATTATTTTCTCAATTATTTTCTTCTAGCGCAGCCTATATGCCACAGTTTGCATAATCATAAATATCTGTTTCACACTCTGAAATATGAATATCTTTTATGAGTACATTAGGATTCCTGGCTTGAAGCCTTTTTCCCTTCAAGATGTTATTCTATCTATTCCATATTTACCTCTTACAGATGAGGAGTCCATTGACAGTCAAACTGACCTCTTTCCTTTGTAAGAATTATTATTATTTTTTTGGACAGACACTTATAAGGATATTTCATTAAACGTTTCACCATGAAATCTTTATGTGCATGTCTTTTCTCATCAATTCTACTTGGAAATCATTAAGTTCTCTTGGGTCTCTTCATCTCAGAGAAGTTTTCTACTATTAGTTTAATCATTTCTGTCCCCTATTTGTTCTTTTCTGTCCTTCAGGAACTCCTTTGTTTACATCTTATGGTTATCATCCAAATGTTGTACAGTTAGCATAAATCTACTTTTATGAGGTGTACATTGTGATGTTTCAGTTCTTTGATGTTTCAGGATCACTATTTTTCAGCCCAAGTGTGCTCATTAAGGTATACTTGAGACGTAACAGATAAACTCAGTTTTCTTAATACCAGTAAGCATTGTATTTCTTATTCAGGTAAAGTATAAATGGTAAAAGTAGGGGCAGTCTGCTTTGCTCAGTCAGACTGCTCTGATGGAGACGTCTTATCTTCAACGTGGGGCTTCTTTTTTGTTTTTAATGTTTTATTTATTTTTGATACAGAGAGAGACAGAGCATGAGAGGGGGAGGGGCAGAGAGAGAAGGAGACACAGAACCAGAAGCAGGCTCCAGGCTCTGAGCTAGCTGTCAGCACAGAGCCTGATGCAGGGCTGGAACCCACAAATGTGAGATCTGACCTGAGCCAAAGTCGGAGGCTTAACCCACTGAGCCACCCAGGCGCCCCTACATGGGGCTTCTTAAGACACCTTAGGCACCTAGCTCCAGCTAACAGATAAGGAGAGAGGGCCATCACCATTAAGTTTGCATGTCAGCTCTATAGTTGGAGCACATTACTTCTATTTACCTTCCATTAGCAAGAATTCAACTCCAGGGGCATTTGTAAGTGCAAAAGTGGCTGGGAATGATATCTACTACAGGGACCGAGGTCAGGCTGCCCCAAGATGAGCCACTTTGGCATGAACATTATTTTGAGTTAAAGGCAATCAAAAGCCAGCAGATTAATGAAAAGCTATTTACCTTCCCTTCAATTGCCTCCTTATTACCCGAAGGAGAGCTTTTAACAAATTCCTTTTTATGGAAGAAAGTTATCTATATAATAGGGCAGCCTTTGTTTTCCAAATATCTCCTCTCACCTTCCCACTAATGATCTTTCTCCCTTTTGTTTTTCTCAAACAAAAGAGGTAGATCCCTAGCCCTTTCCATAGCTCATAAAAGTGTCATGTTGCTTTATTGTCTTTAGAATCTCTATGTCTCAGTCTCTTTAGAAATGGTGTTGGGAAAACAGGACAGTGACATGCAGAAGAATGCATCTGGATCATGTCCTTATACCATAAACTCAAAATGGATAAAAGACCTAAATGTAAGACAGGAAACCATCAAAATCCTAGAGGAGAAAACCTCGACATAGGCCGCAGCAACTTCTTACTATACATGTCTCTGGAGTCAAGGGAAACAAAAGCAAAATGAACTATAGAAATGTCATCAAGATAAAAAGCTTCTGTACAGTGAAGGAAACAATCAACCAAACTAAAAGGCAACTGATGAAATGGGAGAAGATATTTGCAAATGACATATCTGATAAAGGGTTAGTATCCAAAATTTATAAAGAACTTATCAAACTTAACACACAAAAACAAGTAATCTAGTGAAGAAATGGGCAATGGACATGAGCAGACACTTTTCAAAAGAAGACATCCAGATGGCTAACAGATGCATGAAAAGATGCTAAACATCACTCATCATTAGCAAAATACAAATCAAAACCACAATGAGATACCATCTCACACCTGTCAGAATGGCTAAAATTAACAACTCAAGCAACAACAGATGCTGGCAAGGATGTAGAGAAAGAGGAACACTTTACACTGCTCATGGGAATGTATGCTGGTAGAGCCACTACGGAAAACAGTATGGATGTTCCTTAAAAAAGTAAAAATAGAGCTACCCTCCAACCCAGCAATTGCACTGCTAGTGTTTATCCAAAGGATACATAGGACACAAATGCTGATTTGAAGGGGCACATAGCCCCCAAAGTTTGTAGCAGTGCTATCAACAGTAACCAAATTGGGTCACCCTGCTGTCTCAGTCAGTTAAGTGTCCAACTTCAGCTCAATGTCATGATCTTGCAGTTTGTGAGTGTGAGCCCTGTATATGGCTCTGTGCTGACAATTCAGACCCTGGAGCCTGCTTCAGAGTCTGTGTCTCCCTCTCTTTCTGCTCCTCCCCCACTCACATTCTATCTCTCTCTCTCCCTCAAAATAAATAAACATTAAACATTTTTAATTTAAAAATAAAAAATAGCCAAATTATAGAAAGAGTCCATATAGAAATGTCCATCAACTGATGAGTGGATAAAGAAGATGTGGGGTATGTGTGTGTGTGAATATATATATATACACACATACATACACAATGGAATACTACTCAGTGACCAAAAAGAATGAAATCTTACTATTTGCAACAATGTGGATGGAACTAGAGTATATTATGCTAAGCTAAATGAGGCAGTCAGAGAAAAATAAATGTTATTTCACCCATGTAAAATTTAAGAAACATAATAGATGAACAAAGGGGAAGAAAAGGAAAAATAAGATAAAAACAAAGAGGGAGGCAAAATTTAAGAGACTCTTAAGCACAGAGCACACACTGAAGGTTGTTAGAGGGATGTTGGTGGGGTGATGGGCTAAATGGATGATGGGCATTATGACGGGCATTAAGGGCACTTGTTGAGATGGCACTGTGTGTTATATGTAAGTGATACATCACTACATCCTATTTTTGAAACCATTATTACACTATATGTTAACTAACTTGGATTTAAATAAAATTAAAAAAATAGAATTTCCATGTCTGGGATGCTAGGGTGGCTCAGTTGGTTAAGCCTCCATGCTTTGGCTCAGGTCATGATTTCATGGTTCATGAGTTTAGGCCCCACATCGGGCTCTCTGCTGTCAGTAGGGAGCTGCTTCAGATCCTCTACCCTCTCGCTCTCTCTCTCTCTCTCTCTCTCTCAAAAGTAAATAAACATGTAAAAACATGTTTCATGTCTGTGTGCATTCCCCATGCTTTAACACTTGATTTTTTTCCTGTTAATCTGTTTCATGTCATTTTGATTCTTAGTCCAGCTAGAAAGAACTTGAAGGGCAGAGAATTCTTCTTTGACACTATTTTACATGCTCAGAACAAAGAGACACAGGTTTTGTGGAACAAATAGCAGTCTCCTTCAATTCTGAAAAGTTCTTTGGTCAGGAAATCATTTTTGTGGGGGGGGAGGGAGTGGATTTTATTTTTGTTTGTTTGTTGTAGCTCCAAAAAAAGACTTCTTGAGAAGTACTTCAATCTCCTTGCTTATTCTATGTTTCAGTTCAAATTTTTGACCACGTCTTTCAGGAGCTCACTTTCATTTGAAGTGTTTTGTTTGCTCTCCTTGGTCTTCCTCTCTCTGGCTACCAGGACTGTTTAGATGTTTTTGCTTATTTCATTTCTTCTACTCAGTGGAACTCAGGGCTGATTGTGGTGTACCAAACTGATAAAAATGGCACAAATATCAGAGGCCTCTTTGGTGGCCTACCAGCCATTAAGAAGTTCTTGCTAAAGCACATGTCACTTTCCTCCAGGCTTGAGTACCTGGAAGAAGTCTGAGAATAGCTCAATTCTCTTTTCTTTGTTTAAAAAAAAAAAAAAAAAAAGGTTATTTCCTCGTTAGAAGCCAATGAAAACCAGGCCCATAAACATGTTGATCATCAGGGTGCCTGGCTGGCTCAGTCAGTCAGTTAAGCAACCAACTTCAGCACAGGTCATTATCTCAGGGTTCATAGGCTTGAACCCCACATCAGCCTCAGTGCTGACAGTTCAGAGCCTGAAATCTGCCCTAGATTCTGTGTCTCCCTCTCTCTCTGCCCCTCCCCTGTTTGTACTCTGTCTCTCTCTCTCTCAAAAATAAATACATGTTAAAAAAATTAATTAAAAAATGTTGGTCTTCTACTGGGTTTCTACTCATCTCCAAGGGCAAAGCTCTCTACAGATTCCAGGGATTTCAGCAATTTAGCGCAAGGCTCCTTTAATAGTGTTGGGTACTTGCCAACTCCACCAGAAGGGGAGGAATGAAAACCTTTCCACCCATCCATTCCATGGGTTCCAGTAGCTATTTGAATCAAGAAAGACAGACAATTTGGAAAGAATGGGTGGTTGAAGGGAGGAACTTCCAACTCAGGTCACTGACTTCCTAGAACTTCCTGTTTTGAATCTCTGAGTATTAACCTGCAGAGATATTTTTCCCAGGGGCAAAGATTTAATGATCATCTTTTAAATGCTATCTGTTTGTCCCTTGTTTAATGAAGAAATATATGGACAAAGTGCAGAAAACTAAGATTCTATGATAGTTTTAAAGAAATGTAATTGCATCCATCCCAAGTATGTATAATAACAGAAACTCAATTATTGATGTATCAATTCCTATTATATTTACTGTGGTAAATAACTATGAATTCACAGTAATTGGCATTAATTTTATGAAAACAAGACTATGCATCTTTTCATTTTAAACATTGCAAGTAGATTAAGCAAGCATTCTGAAATTTCACTTTTAACATCATCTTAAAACAAACTTCAAACTAAAATGTTTGGCTTATCATTAAGTCTAAATAACTATCAATTTAAATTAATGAGCTTTTACTCTGAAGATAAAACATAAAATGGCATTCTATATAACAATAAAATTCATGTATTCTTGTATTAAATTTTAGTAACTAGCACTTCCTAGCCCTACTTGTACTAATTACTTTCAGGAGTAATTGTGAGTAACAAAGGAATTTCTTGTTCTCTATTATTTTCACAATCATTTACTATAATTAAAATGGGTTGAAAATATCTTATTTGCTCTGGAATGAAGAGAAAAGCTTAGAAAGAACTAAAAGAGCTATTATTTTGACTTGAACAACAATTACCCTTTTGGTCCCTTCACAACTCACTCTTACTTCCAGTCCTGGGTTTGATAATTCGGACAAAAGAAGAAATAGGTAATAAAAGGAACTGTATGAAACCACCTCTTTTTAACCAAGAATTCAAATCTCCACTTTAAAAAGGCCAAATGACTACTGTATTTATTATACAGTAAACTTGTAATCTCTAACAATGACCCCAAATTTCATTAATGGTCAGACCACTTGCTTTTCCCAGGAAGCTTGCCATAATGGAATTAGCTTTCAAATCGCATACTGTTATTATTCAATAGTGCTAAGACACTCCTACTGTGAACATTAATTTCCACCATCAAAAAACTACCATCACTTGCAACTAATGAAAATACAAATAACAAATTATACATTTTAAAATTACATTTAAATTTGAAAATTCTAGTAGAAGGAACTGTCTGTGGTAATTGGGTAAAAATATGACTCTTCACATCTGGTATGTTATTTATTTATTTATTTATTTATTTATTTATTTATTTATTTATTTATAAGTAAGCTCTACATCTGTGGGGTTTAGACTCCCAACCTCAAGATCAAGGGTTGCATGCCTTACCACCTGAGTCAACCAAGCACCCCCTGATGTTTTCTTAATAAGAGAATTTCGTGTGCAAAGAAAAAAAAAAACAAACATCTAGTTACTTGTCAGAACTTGTTTGTGTGTGAAACCTAACCTCCCAAAATAATTTGAGAAAAGGTCAGTATAGCAAATCATTGTTCTTGCATAAAAATTAATTTTATATTTTTTAAACAGAATCTATTTTGGACCAGATATTGGGAAACATTAGTAGAGACTCAGTCTACAGGACAAACACAATCAAGATGGAATATAGATGTATCCACAATATATTACAACCTAATATAATGAGTTATGATGGAGGTACAAGAGGTACCTATGTAACATACTATTATGTTATATTATCAAGGCTTTATGCAATGTTGTATTTGAGAGAGAAATACAGAGACTCTTCAAGGAATGAGACCGCTTTAAGGAACTAAGGGTGACTTTACAGAGCCAAGAAAGCCCCTTGAGAAAGCAGCCTAGTACCTTGTTACAGGGTTTCTAGCTCACTTACCAGATGAAGAATGTCACTTCCTGGCAGGTGTAGGAAACGTTAGAATATTCTGGGGACCTGAAAAGGCTGGAATTCACCCAGTCTATACGTATTGCATATGAGCCTAATAGCCAATCTTTGGCTTGGCTTCCTGGCCTCCAGAGGCTTTTAATAGTTCAATCTGAAACTCCTTATGAAAAGTTCCAGCAAAGTAGATTTTAAAAGGGCCTATATATGGGGTGCCTGAGTGACTCAGTCGCTTTCTTGCTCAACTCTTGATTTCGGCTCAGGTCATGACACAAGCTCTGTGTCAGGCTATGTGCCGGGCATGGCCCTGCTTATGACACACTCTCTCTTTCTCTCTCTCAATCCCCCTCTGCCTCTGTCCCCTGCTCAGTCTCTAAAATCAAAAACAAATAAATAATTTTAAAAATTTAAAAAATGGCCTATAGAGACAATTGCTATTCTTTTTGCACTTGTATAATCAGGCCAAGTTTATTGAGACTTAAATATATCTGGCAAGCAAATGAGTTTTATTTGCTTATCTTTGTTGGAAATGAGGGTGTTTTTAGAGAGAAAAATTATTTCAGTAATATATCTTTGTAGATATTAGATTTTAGTTCTGATTAATTATCTTCAAGCATTTGTTATTTGTTTGTAAACCAAAATGGATCCTGAATTCTGGTTTCCTCAAATATCTATGATTCTTCAAACTAATATATCCAATATTTTCTCAATTTGGAATCATTGAGAACTAAACCTGCCATTTTCCCTGAAACTCTACAAACTGAAGTTAGATGACTTGGTATGAATTCAGAGAAATCATCACCGAAGCTCATCTGTAAACAGTCTTAGTGCTTGTTGCTGAGTGGACCACTCAGAACTTACCACCCAATGGCATCATCAGAAACAGTCAAACTGCAAATGATGCTTTGAGTCCTACATGTGTCAGTGGTGCGTCCCTTTCCCAGCCTCTTTCTTAACTTTGGCCAGGAAAGAATTCAGAGCCAAACTCTTAACCAAGCAAGAGTTTAATGGAAGTTTAAGTGAAAGTACATTCTCCAGATGGGAGAGCTGAGAGACAGTGGTGGCGGCTGCAAGGGGCGGGGTCAATGTTGTCTTTCTGCAAGGGGCGGGGTCAATGTTGTCTTTTCTTTTGGGGTTTCTATGGGTTATAACTAGGGTGTTTTCTGACTAAGGTTTCAGCCAGTCATCTAAGAGACTCCTCCCACTGGTTAGGAGGGACAGTTTGGGGCCCTATAGGGTCCCTGTTGGAACTATCATGGCAGCCATTTACTGTGGGGGTGGGGGATTGCGGGTGGGGGTAGGTGGGTGAAAACCACAATGTAAATGTATTATAATGAAGATATAGGTGACTGTAAGGCAGTGATTATAGAGAAGAGTGCATGTGTATCCCCTGGGGTCTGTCTAGGCTGTTTGGAACTTGGCCTCCACCCTTAGCTTGTAATCTAGCTAATTGGCTACTTGATCACATCCAGCAATCTTCTCATCTCTTGACTTCCCTCAAGACACAGACTGGGTTTGTAGTCTGTTCCAATCATTTATTTTTGGTTCTCTTTCACTTCCATAGAAATATCTTATTAAATACCCAATTTCACAAACAATATAGACCTGAGATTGGGAGCTTTTGCAAGGGAACACCTACAACCTCCTGAAATCAGTTGATGTAGGAATAAAAGGCGGAAGAAATAAAGATTTGGTTTCCTTACTGCCAACAGCCCATCGACGAGTCATTGAAACAGGCGGAATGACCTTCCTCGGAGAGCCCCACTGCCTTGATGTCGACACTTTGCTAAGGGCAAAAGGCGATCTTAGTTCAACACATACCTCCCGCCCCCAGGATCCTATAAATCTACTTTAACCTGTACGAATTCTTTCGGAAAATTCTTTTATCTTTACCTCCCAAATATATGTTAGCAATCATCCTCCAAGCATATGGCCCCCTGATATACATCTAAAGGGCCTCATGACTGAGTTTTTACTCAACAGTAATAAGTGACATTTTTCTAACAATAAGTAACCCCCTCAGGGTCCTGGAAACCTTGTTTTCGAAATTCCTTGCGGGTTTGTTCTATACGTAACTCCTTCCTAACTTGAAAGGTTATATTCAGCCACTCTTCACAACCCCAGAGCAGCTCATTCTTCCCAGGAGTCCTGTCCCCATGCTTTAATAAAATCACCTTTTTGCACCAAAGATGTCTCAAGAATTCCTACTTGACCCTTGGCTCTGAATCCCAACACTTCAAACCACATCAGAGACACAACTGTTAAACTAAACTCATCTATTCTTAGGAATGAGACTGTTTCAGTGAAATGTGGTTCAATCTATCAATTTAGCTTCTGGGAAACTTTCAAAGGCAGAACTATAGTGGGGTAGAATTTGCCACCTCAAAATTTGTTCCTTTGGCATAAGGATTATGCTAGGTGGATGTTTTTTAAGAGTCTGCGAACACTGGAGAAGGTCTGTAAACCACTTTATCCTTCAGTACGAGGTAGGAAACATTTACATAAGGGGCATCTCCTTTTGTAAGGGGGTGTCCCTGGGCTGTATGAGGAAGGGGGTAGGGTAGGACTCAATCTTTAAAAAACTCCTCTCAGGGCATCTGGGTGGCTCAGTCGGTTAAATGTCCAGCTTCGGCTCAGGTCATGATCTCACAGTTCGTGGGTTCAAGTCCCACGTGGGGCTCTATGCTGACAGCTAGCTCAGAGGCTGGAGCCTATTTCGGATTCTATGTCTCCCTCTCTCTCTGACCTTACCCTGCTTGTGCTGTCTCTCTCTGTGTCTCAAAAATAAATAAATGAATGAATAAATAAATAAATAATAAAAACTGTCAATGGAGAAAGCAACGTAAATCTGCATAACCACCTTACCCTTGCTTACTGTGCTTTTCCTGCTAAGCTGGTATAACTGATCATTCACCCCCAACATCTTTTTTTGTCTTCAGCTGAAGATGGTATTTAAGGTGATGGCTTTGACCACTGGGGAGAGTTATTCAGTTTTTCTTGATAAGAAAAAAATCTGTTATAAGATGGCCAACAGGGCTGACAGGGAAACTCCAGTCCCTGACCAGACTTCCCCTCCGGGTTCTTCTTCCCACTCTGCTTGCTGAACACCAAATTACTACTCATGCAGAGTGCAGACGTAACAGACTATAAATTGTTCCCTCAGCTTCTGCTCAGGATTCAGACCTCTGGAGAGTGATCTCCTCTGAGCCAGCTGGTGTAAAATAAACCTCCTGCCTTCCAAGAGTGCTGCTTGGTTCTTCCGCTGAACGATCCAGACCAGTTTCTGTAACACTCTGGGTCTCTCCCACGTATACATGTTACTAACCTTTTGTTTGTTTTTCTCTTGTTAATCTGTCTAATATCAGTGTAATAATTAAACCAGCCCAAGACCCTGGAGGGCAAGAAGGGAATCTTTCCCACCCTTCCACTATTCCACTTTTTCACTCTCCTGTTATATTTAATAGATGTAACAAAAAGTCACAAAATCAATTCATCTTCATCAGTGCATTCAGACCCATGCTAATTTTTTATCTGTTTACATCGTTTTCCCAGTGGCTCTAGAAATTCTTACCCCGTTCAATTTTATAATCTTAAATTTGTCAGAAACCTGTATTCTAGAGTACTTCCCATGAGTCTCTGTGAAGATGAAGTGCTTTGCAAACCCTTTTGGAAAAGCATCAGAGTGAAATCATAACTCTCCTTAAAGGATAAAGACTTAAAAGTGGTCATGGTGAGTACTGGGTATTGTTTGTAAGCCAATTTGACAATAAGGTATTTTAAGAAAATAAAAACAAAATAAAAATAAAAATGGCCATGGTTAGAGATCTAATGAGAGTTCATTACAATGGAGTTGGCAAGGAAATTTGGTTATTTCTGTGACAAACAACACTTCAAGATAACTAGAATTACAAGTGATAACAGTATACTAGGACATAGCAGATTTCTAGGAATTTCATACAATTTCTAGGACACTTATTCATATATATCTAAACAATTTTAATCTAAGAGGGATTAGTATTTTAGGAAGCTTACAAAAACTTCAAAGCTTTGGACACCTGAATAAATAGGATCATAGGCCACTGTGAAACAATATCTATTTAACCAAAGTGACAAAGACTTCACAGATGAATATGCAGGATTACATTATTCTAGTATCAAGAAAATTAGGCTTACTTAAGTAATTAGAACCTTAATGATAAAGATAACACAAAGCTTAGGGAATTATTTTAATAAAACACAAAATCTTTGCTTTTTAGGCAGATGACTTTAAAAGTTAAAACAAACAAATAAACAAACCAACCAAAAACAACCTTTTATAATCTCTTACCAAAGGCAGATTTGAAAAGAAAGAAAGGTTTTCTTTCCACAAACCTTCTACAACTTTCAGATTTTGTTCTATGTCGTTCTTCTTTCCCATTTTGAAATAATCAGTTTTGCTTTCAGACAAATTTACTTTTTTCCACTTCTACAAAAATGCATTTTTATTTCTCATACTTTCTTGTACTAAAAACACATATCCTAATTTCCTTGCATATGAAGGTATTTCCCTTTTACATCTGGTAATTTTAGTTACATACATTTCTTTTAAAATTTTTTAATGTTTATTTACTTTTGAGAGAGAGAGATAGAGTGGAGGCAGAAGAGGAGGAGAAAGAGAGGGAGACACAAAATCAGAAGCAGGCTCCAGGCTCTGAGTAGTCAGCCCAGAGCCCGACGCTGGGCTCGAACTCACAAACCACAAGATCAGGACCTGAGCAGACGTCGGATGCCCAACCAACTAAGCCACTGAGACACTCCTAGTTACATATATTAATTAACATTCTTAACTCTTAAGAAATCTTAATTTCTAGTAAAAAACAAGAAGCAAGCAATTTTGAACTGTTATACCGTTATTCTTTAGTTTAACAAATTTATGAATAGATTTCATAATTTCTAGAAGCATGTGTTACTTCATAGTATAATCTTTCAGCAAAGCACAAAGCATGTTTATCTTTAGTTTCTCTAAAATAAGGAAGCCAAAAGTAGACAAACCTTGGTTCAGCAATTAATGTTTCACTATTTTATTATTGAATTTAAAGTGATCTAGATATTCAATGAATTTCTATTATTTGATTTAGCTGAGGAAAATTCTAAAATTTCAAGTTACCAAAAAGATTTGAAAGTATGAAAATTAATTAAGAGAAACCTCACTATAATTGAGTCAGGAAGTTTGGGGCGGGGGGAGGGCTACCATGCCTTACCACTCATCCTCAATGACAAATCCAGCTGGAAGAGAGGGACCTTGTACTAGGATACTACTTTTTTTTAAGTTTATTTATTTATTTTGAGAGAGAGACAGTATGAGCAGGGTAGGGGTGGAGAGAGAGGGAGAGAGGGAATCCCAAGAAGGCCCAATGACCTGAGCCAAAAATCAAGAGTTAGACACTCAACCGACGGAGCCATCCGGGTGCCCCATACACGGATGCTATTTTGGATACTATTTTACTATCCCAAGAGGAAGAAGAAAGACTTTCCGCAACTTCCCAAGCAAGAGCCCTGCCAAGGAAAGATGGTCACAACTCAGCTAATGAAAAGCCACCATACCTTCAGTTCTCAGTTGACTCCAATACAAATTTAGTTGATAACCTCCTTCCCAACTTCCTGCTTTCCTCTATGAAAGATCATTCCCCTTCTTTTTCTTGGCCAACTTGCACATGGTTTTGCCACACCTTGCTTGTCTGGATTGCAATTCTCTGTTCTTCTTGAATAAACCATCTTTTGCTAGTGAAATAACTGGCAGTTTGACTTCTAACATTAGCTATTACTTAGTGGCCCATATGGAGATCCAGAAAAGACCCCCAACAGCCCTGAGGCTGGTGACCAAACAGGTTAAGGTACCCATAGAGCCAGCTGGGCTTACTGCTTTTTCACTGATGCTGGGGTTTGAGGGTAAGTTTTTCTTCCAGATTTTGAGCTCCATGCTTTGTGTCTGAGCTCTCCAGGCACTGAGATCTGTTTTAAGGTCTTTGTTTTGTTTTCGTCTCTAAGAGTGCTCATTTGGCTTTAAGTCCAACTCTTTTTTGGACTCAAAATATTCCTGACGGAACTATGCTAGCTTTTTGTCTGAGTCCTTTTTGGGACTGGACTATTTCAACTGGAAGTGCGCTGATCTTCAGTCCAATTCCTGCTTGGAGTGGGATTGGACTGCCCCTTACTGGAGTTGTGCTGGTCTTTGGTCTGATTCCTTTTGGAATCAGGTTGTTCCTGAAAAACCTGTAAGAGATGGGATCCCAGTCATCAAAATGCCTTGATTGTTCTCCCCCCACCTCCAACCCTACCCTCACACACCCTCACTGGGACTCTGACCAGTTTTATGTTTAAAAACTATGTTCTCTCTGCAAGCACGTTTCTAAGTGGACTTACTTACCCAAAAGTCCTTTAAAACTTCAATGGCTATTATGAGGAATTTTTGATCTCCCCACATTTCTTTTGCTCAAAATTAAATTAGAAAGCCATGGCTCCTTAAAAGAATAGAAAAGTAAAAGAATTAAAAAAAAAAACAAAACCTAACAGGATTCTTATTTTAAATGGTACCTCAAGGCTTCCAGATATTTATAGGATTCTAAGTTTGCCTTTTTGCAAAATACTTTTTCTAAATTAACTGAAACAGTTGAAAGAAGCAAAAATGGCTTCTGAGGCATCTTTCTCCCCTGCCCCATCTTTTTTGTCTGCAGACACATGGTGGCCACCTTGTGCTGAGGCCCATCTCCAAAGTCACTTTGCTCTATTCTGTCTGCTGAACTTACTACTCTTTCCTCCGAATCTCTCCCTGTTCACTCCTCTCCTGGGCCTATGGAAACTGCCTTTTCAAAAAAAAATTTTTTAATGTTTGTTTATTTTAGAGAGAGAGACAGACAGACAGAGTGTGAGAAGGATGGGGCTGAGAGAGGGAGACACAGAATCCAAAGCAGGCTCCATCCAGGCTCTGAGCTGTCAGCACAAAGCCTAATGCAGGGCTTGAACACACAGTGTGAGATCATGACCTGAGCTGAAGTCAGATGCTTAACTGACTAAGCCATCTAGGTGCCCCCAAACTGCCTTTTTTTTTTTTTTTTTTTTACAAAAATGTTTTAGGCTGACTCACTTAAATCATATTGGACTTACTCACAGACACCTATGTATGTCACTATATTAACACATAAAAAAACAAAACTAAACTGTTACCAAGAAATAGAGAAAGATTCTAAGAGGAGGTATTGAAGGTACTGAGCCTTGAAGAATGAGTAAAAATTTATAAACAGAGATGGATATTCAAAGACTGTATTCCTAATGTACTCCAATAATTGCAGGTAGATAGCAGGCCAGAATCTGTGCAGAAACTATGTGCAGAGTGTGTGAGGGTTTGTAGGAAAGAAGGATGGTGAGGGAAAAGAGTGGCAGGAATAGATAATGTAAAATAAATAGGGTCCACATGATAGATATTATCTTAAAGGCTTAAAGAATTTATAGTAAAGGAGAGATAAGATCACACCTGCGTTCCTGAAAGTTCATTTGAATGGCATTGTGGAAAATAGACTGTGACCCTTCAGAGGAATAGATAACAGGCAAAGCAGTCTAGAGGCCATTATAATAATCAAGAATAGTGAAGAAGTACATCCAGAGAATGGGTGAACAGTGTATGAAAGAAATAAATGAAGGCTTATTTTAGAGTATCCATGAGGGAAATGGTATCCAGAGTGATACACTATATCTTTAGAATGGCTATAATAAAAATGATACATAATAATAAGTGCTAGCAAGAATATGGAGAAACTGGATCTCTCATACTTTGATGGTGGGACTAGAATGGTACCACTATTTTGGGAAATAGTTTGATAGTTCCTTAAAAAGTTAAACATAAATTTAACCATGAATGTATCCAAGAGAAATGGAAACACAGGTCCACACAAAGACATATATGAAAATGTAGAACATTATTCATAATGCCTAAAACTAGAAAACATTCAAATGTTTATCATCTGATAAATGAACAAAATATGGTTATAGCCATACAGTGAAATGCTATTCAGCAATAAAAATGAATAAAATATTAGAACATGTTACAAAATGGATGGATTTCAAAAACAAGCTAAATAAATAAGCCAGTCATAAAAGATTGCATATTGTATGATTCCATTTATATGAAATCCTTAGAAAAAACAAATCAATGGTGATAGGAGTAGATTAACGATTGCTTGTGACTGCAGCTGGACACAGGAAGTGATTAAAAATGAGCAGAAGGAAACTTCTTAGGGTGATGGCAATGTTCTAAAATTGGATTGTGAAGAAGGTTACATAAACTCTAAATTTGATGTCATTGAATTATACACTTAAAATTGCTGAATTTTATTGTATGTAAATTGTACCTCAATAAAGCTGTTAAAAATAATAAAGGAATATGGGGGTCTGGGTGGCCCAGGTGGTTAGATGTCCGATTTGGTTTCAGGTCATGCTCTCGCAATTCTTAGGTCCAAGTCCCACGTCGGGCTCTATGCTGACAGCTCTGAGTCTGGAGCCTGCTTGGTATTGTGTCTCCTTCTCTCTCTGTCCCTCCCCCACTTATGCTCCAAACTGCCTTTTTAAAGTTAAATTTTCTGAGGATCTAATTAAACCTCAAATTTCTTATGTTGCCTAGACTAAGGCCAAATTGGAAACCATAGTAAAGGAGTCTCCTAAAGTGACTGAGGCTCCCATAAGTTTGCTGAAGAATTTAACAGTTATTCAAACTTACCAACCTGGTTTCTTAGATTTAAGTTAGTTAGTCCAGGGGCGCCTGAGTGGCTCAGTCGGTTAAGTGGCTGACTTCGGCTCAGGTCATGATCTCACAGCCCGTGGGCTCGAGCCCCGCATCGGGCTCTGTGCTGACAGCTCAGAGCTTGGAACCTGTCTTCGGATTCTGTGCCTCCCTCTCTCTCTGCCCCTCCCTTGCTCACTCTCTGTCTCTCTCTCTCAAAATAAAGACATAAAAAAAAATTTAAGTTAGTCCATATGTTTGTTGGTGGGGATCACACCAAACATTGGATGAAACCGGCCTGAAGAAAACATCCAGAAGGGGAATTAGAGAATAAACCTCTGACTTTAGGCACACTCACTGTAAATCTCCACCAATTACAGTAGCTTTTTCATCTGCTGGTAGGAGCAAAATTCAGGTTTGCATAAAAAAGCCCAAGGAACCTGTTCAAGATTATTACAATCAATTTTAAATTCTTTTAAGGATTTTCTGATCCTTGGGGAGCCTGAATAGATCAGTTGTTTCAGTGTCTGACTCTTGGCGTTGGCTCAGGTCATATCGCACAATCCATGGGTCCGAGCTCCGAATCAGGCTCTGTGCTGACAGTGCAAGCCTGCTTGGGATTCTCTCTCTCTCCCTCTCTGTCCCTCCCCTACTTGCACTGTCTCGGTCTTTCTCTCAAAATAAGTACATAAATTTAAATATTTTTTAATGTTTATTTATTTTTGAGAGAGAGACAGAGCATGAACAGGGGAGAGTCAGAGAGAGAGAGAATCTAAAGCAGCCTCCAGACTCCAAGCTGTCAGCACAGAGCCCAATGCGGGGCTCGAACTCACGAGACGCGAGATCATGACCTGAGCCAAAGTTGGACAAAACCGACTGAGCCACCCAGGCGTCCCAATAAATAAATAAACTTTTAAAAGTGTTATAATCTCCTTTATTTTTAATGCTTTTTGAAGTATTTGTTTATTTTTTATAGAGAGAGCATGAGTGGGGAAGGGGCAGAGAGAGGGGGAGACAGAGGATCTGGGCTGATGCTAGAGAGCCTGATGTGGGGCTTGAACCATGAGATCATGACCTGAGCAAGAGTTGGACACTCAACCAAATGAATCACCCAGGCGCCCCACTGATCCTCCTTTAAATGTTGAATCCACCCGGGTAACATTTAACTCTACATTTATGAATGAACTTACCTGCGATCTTTCTCTTTTAGTTGAAAGGACCAGGATGGAAGGGGAAATCACCTGCTCCAGATTCCATTAATATGGCAAAGCATCTGGCTCACATCCTAGATGAGTTATCTAAAAGAAAGACCACTAAAATGCTCGATTTTCATTTCTGGCCAATGAAGGTCCCTAAACAAAACCAAAAACCTCATTTTTGCTACTAGTTCAAAGGGCCAGGGCACTAGAAAAATACTGTTACAAATGTAAGCACTCTGGCGTCTTCAACCCTCCAGCCAGCCTTTCCGATGTCCTCCCAATTCCAGGGAGGGGGCTCGGAGGAACCACGTGGGCTCTTCCCAGTCCTTTCCGTTAATCAGCTTAGAGAAATCATTCTCCAGACTGGGAATGAGTCTCTGTACTGACACCAGAGCTACGCTCTCAGAACACAACCCCACTGGTATAAAGCAGCCCCTGTCTCAGGACTAAAGGAGTTCAGAGAGTCTCTAACAGACCTCATCAGGTTCCTGTCTCTGAACCTCTTCCCTTTTGTTTAGGTTTTCTGAGAGAGGCTCATCATTTTTCCCTTTAATTCTTCCATCCCAATTAATTTATTGAGCTGAGATTTCATAGAAAACCATTATGCCAGAATTTATCCCAAAAGAGAGAAAGAATTCTAGAATCTGACAGTAGTAATCAAAATAACCGATCAGGAGAATGACATGACTCTCAGCATCTTTTCTATGCTCCATCTCTGATGGGACTAGAGTTGAGTCTGGGGACACGAGCATTTGTTCCTATTGGATCAGATACCATTCCATTCTCTTGATAGCCAAACTCTTCAACTGATATTAATAGAATCCACAGTGCAACTCCCATCAAGATTCAAATAGATCCCTCGAAACCTCTCCCATAATTAATCAAGGCCCTATGGCAAAGAAGCCCTTCAGGGCATCAAGCCCATAACAGAAGATCACAAGGCTCAGGGCCTCGTTATCCCCTTCATTAGTCACTGCAATGCTCTTATTTTACCTGTGAGAAAATCCAGTGTCTTGAGGCTGGAGGTTTGTCCATAGCCTGTAAGCAGTACACAGTACTGTTATCCCTTGGTATTCTGTTGTTCCTTCCTAACCCCCACGTGCTACGAACATCGTCCCCACTGCAAGAAAACTTTTCAGTGCAATGGATCTATGCCATACATTTTTAGGATTCCAGTTAGTAAAGACAGCCAACATCCTTTTTGTTTTCACTTGGGAAGGACAGAAATATACCTCCTGGACAATAATGTCCCCAGGTTTCAGAGAGTCCTTATTTTTCACAAAACATAGAAGCTGATTTGGAGGACACAAAGTTTTCTGCAGAATCTACTTTGTTATAGAACACAAGGGATTTGCTTCTCTGCTCTTCTTCTCAAACCTATTCACAGGAGGCAACATCCACCTGTTAAAATTCTGGCCTTAAAGGGACATAAAGTCTCAAAAAAAAAATCTCAGTTTGTTAAAACTCCGATTAGATCCTTAGAACATCTGATCCCAGAATAGGGCTGAATTTGGACCTGGATGAAACCCCTCATAACTGCTTAACTCTGACAGATTACCGTCTGGCTCTCCATGACAATTTATAGAAAATTTTCAAACCAATGCAGCCTTTTCGTGGTTTACTGACAATTCTTATGTAAAGGATAAAAGCGGTAAGCGTCATGCTGAGTATGCTATTGCAGCTCTCTTTGAAGTCATTGAGGCCACACCTTTACCCTTGGCTACTTCAGCCCAACAGGCCGGATTATATGCCCTTACCCTGGCTTGTACTTTACCCAAAGGTAAATCTGCTAACATTTACACAGATAGTGTATATGCCTTTGAAATAGCTCATGATTTTGGAATATTATGGAAATGAGATTTTCTTATCTCTAATAGGAATAAGATTAAAATGGCTTTTATAGCGAAAATTTATTAGATGCCATACATTTGCCAGTGACTCTAGCTACTATTAAGGTTCATGAGCCTTCCAGACTCAACTCCCTAGAAGCCAGAGTAATCTAACTCACTGATATTTCCACTAAAAATGCCGCTTTGGAAAAATCGATAGCCAGGTCTCTGTCATGGTACAAGAGGATGTTCTCCTTGGACAAATTGACCACAGATATCCAACAATTGGCCTCAGAAAGGAGAAATAATATTGGAAATCTAATAATTTTCAGTTCAATAAAAATAAAGAACTATCCAAATAATGATCCGGCCCCTCAAGAAAGCCTTAAATTTCCAGTACTTACAACCATACACGCACTAAACCATTGGTCTGCTGACAAAATTAGAACACTCATGAATCAGTGTTGGTGGGAAAATTTAATAAGGCCACAAAAAGTGCCCACTCTTGCTTGTCTCAATGTCCAAAGTACAATCTTGGGAAACCTGTCCATATCACCCCTGGGTATTTTAAATTGTCAAGTGGACCATTTGAGTTTTGGCATACGGATTTCATGCAGCTCCCCCCATGCCATGGATATAAATATGTTTTAGTCGTGGTTTGTGTGCTTTCTCTAAAGCATACAATCTCTAAAGATTTTTCTTTTAGACAGTCCAATACCCCTTCTGTGGCTAAAATTCTGTTAGAACGTATTATCCCTACATGGGTAATCCTTCTCAAACAGCATAGTTATTGGAGAACCTATTTACTGGTAAGGTCAACAAGTCTTTACTACTTTTACAACACTTTCATTGTACACACAATCCTCAATCATCAGAGGCAGTCAAATGCACCAACAATATTATTAAGACTCAATTGGCAAAATTTGCAGAAACTCTCCAAAAACTTTGGACTAAAGCATTGCTGCTTGTCTTCTAAATCTCATATCTACCCCATTTGGAACTCATAGACTCTCAGCCTTTGAGATACTCACAGGACATCCAATATACATGGCCCTTGCCTCCTTTTATTTCATAAAAGGATATATGCTTCAATAGGGCTAATTGCTTCTATTAAAAATAACCATCCTTTAGGAGTGCCTGACTGGCTCAGTTGGTTAAGGATCTGACTCTTGATTTCAACTCAGGTCACAGTCTCAGGAACATGATCTCATGATCTCAGGGCTCTGTGCTGACAATGTGGAGCCTACTTGAGATTCTCTCTCTCCCTGTCTCTCTCTCTCTGCCCCTCCCTTGCTCATGTATGTGCTATCTCTCTCTCTCCCTCAAAATAAATAAATAAACCTAATAATAAATAAGTAAACTTTTAAAAATAATAAATAACCATGCTTCAGTAGAGGAATCTTTTTATAATGCACTCTTGGGAGATGATGACAAGAATCATGCCTTGCAACCTAGAAATTTTGTCTGTTGAAAAAGACATCTCCAGAAAGACTCTTCAATGTCACTGGAAAGGCTCTTACAAGGTACTATTAACCAGACTTTGTGTCACCAAACTCCAAGGGATAGACTCTTGGTTCACATGACACATGCCAAGAAAGCACCAAACCCTGAAGGAAACTAACGCCACTGGTGACCTGAAAGTGAACATTTCCTGGAATTGAAGCAGATAACACCCAATGAGACAGTTTTCCCAAGATGTTCATAGAAGACCTTTTTCTCACTGTTGCTTCTGCTATCTCTTTCAAGAAAAGAGTTTTTTTTTGTTTGTATTTCCTAAGCCCTTGCTAAAGGGGGAACATTTTTTCTTTTTTCTTTTTTTTCTTAAAGTAAGTTTTATGCCCAGCCTGGGGCTTGAACTCACAATCACAAGATGAAGAGTTGCATGTTGTAACAACTGAGCCAGCCAGGAACCTGAAGAAATCTTTTTTGTTTTTTGTTTCTGTTTTTTGTTTCTGTTTTTGTTTTATTATGAGCTATTAGAAATGGCTTCTTCATGATAACAAAACAAGCTAATTTTTCATTTGCTTTTTCTGAAAGTTTAGAAGGTTCTGAATTCACAGAAGTCTCCTTTAATCTGAACTATTAACTGACTTTGGATTCTTTTTTTTTTCTTTAGAGAAAGAAAGAGAGCACACACATGCATGCACACACATGCACACACACGCACACACACACACACACACACACACACACACACAGCACAGGGGAGGAGAAGAGGGAGAGAGAGAATCTTAAACAGGCTCCATGCTCAGTATGGAACCCAGTATCAAAACAGTGAGATCATGACCTGAGCCAAAATCAAGAGTTGGATGCTTAACTTACTGAGCCACCCAGGCACCCCTGACTTTAGAGTCTTATCCAAATTTATGGCCTCTGATTTTGCAACCTTACAGGTTGTATTGTCAATAGCACATTTTTCCAAATTGTTCTTTTGAAATTACAATACTGTTTTAAAACATCTTTCAAGTTTTGCTCTTTTACAAAGTTCATCAGCTATTGCTTCATGTTTATACCTACACTGTATCTTCCCAAATGTACTCAGTTAATCCTTCCAGTGTGCCCTTGCACAGTTCACTAGTGTGCTTTCATGGTTGCTTAAGCAGAAACCCCAGGGGGTGCCTGGGTGGCTCAGTCGGTTAAGCGGCTGGCTTCGGCTCAGGTCATGATCTCACGGTTCATGGGTTCGAGCCCCACAACGGGCTCTGTGCTGACAGCTAGCTCAGAGCCTGGAGCCTGTCCTCAGATTGTGTCTGCCTCTCTCTCTGCCCCTCCCCTGCTCACACTGTCTCTCTCTCTCAAAAATAAATGAAACATTAAAAATTAAAAAATAAAAAGCAGAGACCTTGGGAGGCATACCCAACTCCAGGTTAACTTTTATAGGAAGAACTTTTCTCCCCTATGTCAGAATAAGTGCTCATAAATATCTTGGTTGGTTACATTCCTGGTTTAGAACCATCATATAATTTTGAATTGTTATGTTAATTCTTCTGTGTGACAAATTTAAGTTGTATATTTTGTTGCTTGATGACTTTTTTAATAATTTTTTAATGTTTTTTATTTATTTTTGAGAGACAGAGAGAGACAGTGTGATCAGGGGAGAGTCAAAGAGAGAGAGAGAGAGAGAGAGAGACAGATTGTTGATTTTTTAAAAGATGCACCCAGTAGGGTGATGCGAGCTCAATGTTTCAAGATGATTCCCAAGACAATCGTCTCAAGACAAGAAAGAGAAAGAGACTTTAAAGGAGTAGGACCTGAGGGTTCCCCCTCTCTATCCTTCCTTGTTACTCAGATGTCGTCTTAAGTGTTTTCCAACTGCTAAGCAGTTTCCCTTTGACATAAGACATGACACCAGCAAAGGTTCTTGCTGAGGTACTAAACCACTAATATAAAGAACCTGACTACTGGTCACCAATGCTTTCAAAAAAAGATCTCAATCAAAAGGAAAAAATGTGAAAATTATGTAGGTATAACCTCATTAAAATTGAGTCCGGGAGTTCGGCAGAGGAAGTCGTCATGTTTCAACACTTATCCTCAATTGCACATCCAACCAGCAGGGACAGACCTTGCACGTGGATGTGATTTTAGATACTATTTTACTATCCCAGAGGGAGGAATAAAGGCTTTCCTCACCTCCCCAGCAATAGTCCAGCCAATGAGAGATGGTCACAACTCAGCCAATGAAAAGCTAGTATACCTCCAGATCCCAATTTCCTCCTATTTTATAGATAACAACCTTCCCAACATCCCACTTCCCTCTAAAAAAAGCATTCTTCTCCCTTTTGGGGGTCAGACTTGTCTATGTTTTGCCACAGCTTGCTTTTCTAGATTGCAACCCTCCGCTGCTCTTTACTCATCCCATCTTTTCCTGGTAAAATAACTGGCAATTTAATTTTTAAGGTTAACAAAAGTTACTTTTAAATACACATACCATACAATATAATTATTGCTAACAAGTTTACCTAAACTCTTATCCCACAAGTTATCTAACTCACTTGCTCCCAAAAATTTCGTTGAGACTTCCCATGATAACTTCATGAGACATTAGACAAAGTCTGCTATTATCCAAAGCTGTGTCTCTTCCTGATAAATCTTGTAACAGAGTTATAATATAAACTTATTTGACTAGTAAACGGAGGCAGAATAAAAGTTGTATGTCAACATTATATTTAATGATAACTGTGTATGTGTATATGTGTATATGATATGTATACGATGATAACTATGTATATGTATGTGTGTATAGGTATATATATGTGTATATAGTGTGTGTACACTATATGTGTATATATAGTCCGTACATTTGTGTATATGTGTGTATGTGTGTACGTGTGTATATGCATATATATAGTATGTACACTATATGTGTATATGTGTATATATGTGTGTATATAGTGTGTACATTTGTGTATATGTGTCTATATGTATGTACATGTGTATATGCATATATATATAGTATGTACACTATATGTGTATATGTGTATATATAGTGTGTGTCTATATATAGTATACAATTATATGCAGTTATTGTACATACAGTATACACAGTTATTGCCTTAAAATTTTAGTCATAAGTTAGGCACAACACAAAACTCACTAGTTCATGAAAGAATACTTGAATCCAATTTTATTTTAGTTTTTTGGCAGTTGGAATAAGTCCACTTGCTCAAATAGCTAAAGCTTTTTCTACTAATATTTGTGGAGAAGAAATTTGAGATTTTCATTAGCCTAATTGCCAAATACTTTCCTGCTCCCTAGCCTGTTTTTTTTTTTCTTCTAATGAGAAACATCTCCCTCATGTTTACATTTCCAAGAATGGCTCTTAAGTCTTAGAGAAGCCGGGGTAGAAAATCTGCATCACAAAGGCACAGAGAAAATATACTAGTTTTTGTCCAGGAATTTTGGGCTGTATTTGCCTATTATCAGAGGTCTTAAGTAATTACTAAATTTTCCCCTTCCGTAAGTGGAAGAGAATTCTGTTTCCAGTCTCCTGATATTTTACAATATCTACAAGCCTTTTGAGATGATGGAGGGAGGTTTGGAATTGGTAAAGATCAGTGAGACACATTTTTGGTTTTGTAGAGATCTGCAAGACAAAATAGTCGTTGCCCATTCCTCCAAACAACAGGATTACAGCCAGAATATCAAGGAACTGGCCCACCTTTCCAAATAAATTTACTTTTTGTATCAAGGAGATTTCCAACTGAAAGGCTTTATAATTTAGACCTATAGATATTGGGAGACATGAATTCTTTGTGATGGGGGTCCAGCATAGGACATTGCATTGGAAGGCCTGAAGCAGGCAGAGGCTGAGTGCAGAGCCCCAGAAAATAGGAGGAATTGGAAGAGACAGCAAAGCAAATGCAGCCACCAGTATCAGGAGCTTCTGCTAAATTCACTTCCTGGCTCTTAGTATTTACATGAGTAACCTGCATCCCTGGAACTGGAGTTCAGGTTAGAGTGTTCTCTATAAATCTTTCAGGGAAAGAAACGGTAAAAAACAAAACAGATGGAACTAAGACAAGGAAACTGAAGGGAACCCATGAAAATAGTTTATTGTCAAATTTTTGCTCTTTTCCCGCTTCTTTTCTTGCTAGGACTTGCATCTCAGCCTTACTTATGGTTTAACATATGTCTTCCTTGTAAAAGTCAAGTTAATGATTTCTTTGGAGTTTTCCAGCACAATAGATAACATCTAAGGAGTGACCAGGCCAGGTCCTAATGTTTATTTTCCAAGACCACTGACTCACCAAGACCTCTAGCTCCAGGGCATAAGCAACTTGTGTAGGACACCCAGCATTTGTCCTTTTTTGACCAGTTCTTGGATGCCTGACAGGACACATACACCAGACCAATGTCCTCAGTAAAAACCCTGGACCCCCAGCAAAGATGAAACTTATTTTTTGTTTCCTTTCTGAATCTCCCAGATGCTCCACCTGTATATGCTCTATCTCTTTAATAAACTCTGTTCTCATTTCTTGCTGGCTTATAATTAATTTCTGTCGTGGTCATAGGCAAGGACCCTTTTGGCTGGTCCTGCAGGACCCCTCTGTGTCCTTGGACCTGGTCTGCTGGTATCAGAGCCAAATTTTGAGAAGGGGAATTTACATTGGATGCAAATGTTAATTTTTACTCTAAAGCTGTCTAATTTCTATTCTTTCATCTTGTTTAGAGAGTCCCTAAGGTAGCCACTATTCATATCTTTTTAATTTGGCCTTTCCATAAGTACCAGTAAGATATTTATTTAGAATGAGAGTATTCTAAAAAGTTTTTTTTTTAATATAGAAGTTTCTCCAAATGTTCCATCATCTGGCCATTGAAGACTGGGAACTACTAATCTTAATAAAGACTCTAGTAAGCCTTTTCATGGGTTAACCATGGATACAAGAAGCATCCCAGAGGAGAATGCAAGAGATGCAGGTCTCACAAGATTCAGACAGGTCACTCCCAGAGTCAGCCTTGAAAGCATAGGCACTAATTATAAGGGTTCCCAGTTCTAAAGAGATTTTCCAAACAAAGAGAATCACATCCCTCCCCCCTTCCTTTTTTTATTTCCTAAGTTTGTATCCATAGCCTATGCAGCTGCCTGTCAGAAAAATATGCATCCTCCAACTAGTAAAGGCCAGAGAGAACATTCTCACTGGTCATTAAATAGACAATAGAAAATAGTGACCATCTCTGGGAAGAAAAAGAAAAACTTATCACTAAATCTTTACCAGAGTTGCCATACCCACGTAAAGAATTCTGAAAATATTTTCTTCATCTTATCTTAAGTCAGAAGAGAAAAAAAAATTCTCCTTTCCACTGAATCCTGCAAGGAGAGATCTTGGAGACTGATATGGTAGGAACCTTACCTTCTGCCAGCTTTTTGTCAAAGGGCCAAGATCTGCAGCAGCCCCAGAGCCAGGAGGGTCCAGCCAGTGAAAAATGTCATCCAGGTGGCCAAAACTGTAGGGGCAGAAGTTTTTTTGTCTTCCTTTCTAGGTGACTTGACTAGTCTAATAACTACTTTGATATTTGATTAACAGAAGAAAAACAACCAAATGTTTAGTAACGTGTATCCATAGAGTGACCCAGGAAAACTGAGCAACTCTCTGAAATGGCCAAAGCCATCACCTTAAAACCATCTTCAGATAAAGACAAAACAAGATATTGGGGGTGGACAGTAGTTATGAGATATTTCCTGGACATGCACAGTAAACAGGGGTAAGTCATTGCCTTCTCCACTCATAATAGTTTCTACAGATTGAGTCATCCTTCTCTTCCTGGTACAACAAGAAAGACACCCTTACAAATAGAGATTTTCCTTATACATGTAAATATCTTTTTTTTAAAGTAACTTTCATTTGGTTTTTAGAGCTCCTGTGTTTGCAGTTTCTTTTTTTATTTAATGTTTATTCATTTTGGAGAGAGACAGAGAGGGGGATAATGGGCAAAGGAGGAACAGAGAAAGAGGGAGACACAGAATCTGAAACAGGCTCCAGGCTCCAAGCTGTCAGCACAGAGCCCGATGCAGGGCTTGAACCCATGAACTGCGAAATCCTGACCTGAGCCAAAGTTGGCCGCTTAACCAACTGAGCCACCCAGGCACCCCCTGTTTGTAGTTTCTTAAAAATTAACCTAAAATAATCTTTATACCAAAGACGTATTTTGGGGTGGCAAATGATGTCCCTACAGTGACTATAATGGATAAATTCCAAAATCTCAGTGGTTTAACACAAAAAATGTTTATTTTTTCATTCTCACAATGGTCCCATTCAAGAGTTGCAGGTTGGACAGCACTTACCAACCAGTGACTTGGGGTGGGCTCCCTTGTTATAAGAGCTCCACCATCTTCAACACACAGCTCCCAAACCCACTTGAAGGTTCTTTAAACCAACCACCTGAAAGTAAAAGAAACAGCAGGGAGGATGACAACAGGAAAGAAATCACGGGCTAAGCCTAACTGTGTACACAATTTTCCACTCACATTCTATGGCCGTGTCAAAGAAGTGAAGCTGAGAAATATTTTGTCATGTGCTGGATAGAAAAAGAAATGTTGGTACTCTGGAGCGAGGTCTGTACAAAAGTAGAGTAATAAAGGGCAATTTCACAGAGGCATTAATTCCTCTACTAACTTTTCAGAAACATAGTCCACTTTCCAGGTGGACAATGCATTGTGAAGAGCATCCCAGGCAGAAGTAATACAAAGGTATGCAATAGTACAGGGTATTGGAGGAAGAGTAGATTGTATGGGGTGACTGGAGTGTAAGAAACAAGGGTGTAGGATGTGAAGCTGGGAGAGCATTTAGCTCATCTCTACAAAACTTACCAAATATTTGTCATGT
Organism: Suricata suricatta; assembly: GCF_006229205.1. Taxonomy (NCBI): domain Eukaryota; kingdom Metazoa; phylum Chordata; class Mammalia; order Carnivora; family Herpestidae; genus Suricata; species Suricata suricatta. The sequence continues at coordinate 111,003,423 of NC_043706.1, read as the reverse complement.
CATTTTATATATACCTTTAGGAGCCGACATGAGGAAAAACATAAAGAACAAGTCTCATCCTCAAAGAGCCTCCAGTTCAGTGAATATCACAAAAAAGAGAACTGTGATTAAAATACAAGATAGACTCCAGACAAACTCAAGAGAAGAATCAACAGGACTTTGTGTGTGATTGGATAGGAAGTGGCAAAAAAGGTGAGAAGACTAGATGGGTGGTAGCAAAAGAAATATAAAATAACTTCCAGACTTTAATTTGGGAGACTAAGTAAAAGAGAGAATATAGGAATAGAAATATGTTTGGGGATGGGTAGAATCAAATGATGAAATTAATTTTAAACATTTTGAGCTCCAGGAACTTATGAGACATCCACATCAAGACTAGCAAGTCTTCAAAATCACATACCTAAGTGCAATTAAAATAAGCACCATATATACTGGAGTTGGAACAATACAAAGAAGAATAGCATGGCCCCTCCACTAGGATGACACACAGATTTGTTAAACACTCCGTATTTTTCAGAAAATGTTGTCCCTTGGTCTCGGCTGGATAGAACTGGGCTCTATCAGCTGTTTTTTTCTTTGCTCTATTAGCTGCATCTCCTACTTGAAGCTTTTTTAGTTGGTCAATAAACACTTTTTTATTGTATAATAAAAAAATAACCTCCCATAAAACCTCATGTAGGAATCACTCCATTAGATGAAAGATTTTTAAAAAGAAAGGACTTCATTTTCTCTGTCCATTGTAGATTTCTACCCATTCATAAGACTGAAACTACTTTCATTAGTATATGCCATTAGTGATCTTCTTATTGACAAAATTAGTAGATTCTTTTCATTCTGCTTACCAGGAGTCTTTGAGAATATGATACTGTTTGACCACCTCCCTTTGATTAACACTACCTGCTGCTTTGAGTGTGATGACAGTGCTATTTTCTGGTGTTCTAACTAACTGACTAATCCTACTAACGTCTTACTAGCTGGTTAGACATTCTTACTAACTGCTGAGCTTCTTGGAGGACTCCTCTGCTTCCTATTTCCATAATCGGTCCCCTTTCCTTCTTCTTCCATACAGCAACCTCCCCTACATCTGTGTCCTCAACTATCAGTTTCATCAGGGGGCCTGCTCACAGGCCTCCAGAGAGGAGGAGGTGGCCCAAATGAATGAGAAATATACACATATGCATACCCTGGGTGAAGAGGTGGATTCATGATGAAAAAAGGCAGCTATTCCTCAGTTCCCTTTTATACTTGATTTATGAAAATGCCAAGCAGTACACCCAGATCACTGATTTATTAAGAAAAGCCACTCAGGGGCGCCTGGGTGGCTTAGCTGGTTAAGCCTCCGACTTCAGCTCAGGTCAGATCTCATGTTCGTGGGTTCGAGCCCCGCGTCGGGCTCTGTGCTGACAGCTAGCTCAGAGCCTGGAGTCTGCTTTGTGTTCCATGCCCCCTTCTCTCTCTGCCCCTCCCCCTCTCATGCTCTGTCTCTCTCTGTATCAAAAATAAGTAAAACATTAAAAAAAATTTAAAAAAAAAAGAAAGAAAAGCCACTCAATCTGCTTTTTCTAAATGTTATATAATAGTAAATGATAACCCATGTGTGTATGTATATATGTATGTATGTATTTAACATAAGATGATAATGTTAGGGACCCAGGGAAGACGGCCCCAAAAAGGGCCAGTTTAGCATAAAGTTTATTCTGAGGTAAAGGTAATAAAAACCCAGCAGATGCAGGGGAAGCTCTCTGCTTCTGCCATGACTGCCTACATTTACAATGGAAAGAGAACTGTACAAAGAAGAGAGCTATTTACAGAGACTCTCCTTTACCTCGCTGCATAATAGCCAAACATCTTTCACCTTCTTGCTAGTCAGCTTTCTTCTATACTTGCCCCCTCCCTTAGCTCATATAAGCTTCCTCTTGCCTCGTTGTCCTCAGAATTTCATGCCCCTGTAAATTCCCTGTATTTATGCCTATTAAATTTGATTTTCTCCTGTTAATCTGTCTTATATCAATTGGATTCTAAGTCCAGCCCGAGGACCACAGGGTAGAGGAAGGTTTTCCTTCCTGACAATATCACATGGTAGCCCATTTGTTTGTTAAAAATCTACTTAGGAGGGGAAAAATACATTCCTCAAGGTTGTTAATTTGTCATCTCTGACATAAGTGTTACAAATGACTCCTGAATTAATATCAACTGTCCTGACCTCTGTCCTTAGCTACAGTGGCAGGGTGCTGGCTGTAAACTGGATATCTCCATCTTGTTAGCACACAGGTACCTCAAATTCAAGATATTCCACAATGAGATATGTGCAATTTGGCAAGTATAATTATATGCAATTAGGCCATTTTAGTGTGTTGAAAAATCTATACATAACAAGAATAACAGTCATGGTAGATATAATGCAAACAATAGTAGGCAGTATCTACTATTTCTTATTGTCTGAGACATTATATTAAGAACTTCACATTAATTAACTTAAAGAATCTTCACAACAAATGTAAAAGTAAAGTGCTATCATTATTTCCCTTTTATAAATGATTAAACAGGCTCAAATAAGTTCCCAAAGTAATCTGAGTAGTAAATAGATGGTTTCAGTTTTTAAATCCAGACATGACCAATCTGAAAGCACTGCAAACACTATGCTTTACTGCCAATCCAACCTATTCCAACTTGTGGTGGTTGAAAATGAGGTTCACAACTTTTTGAATAATTTTGATGAGAAATCTATCATAGATCATAAATTTGTTTTCCAGAATGGTGCTGTGATATCAGGACCTTTAGGTTAAGGCAGATTGGTTACTCTCCATCTGTGGGAACATTGGCAATTATGGTGGGTCCAGCACCATCTTCTTCTTCTTTGAATCTTAGAACTTCTTCTCTCCTCATGGGGATTCCTAGTTCCTCTTCTGAAGTTGGGCTGGCAATCTAAGAGCCAGATCTACACTTTCACACCACAGGATTTGGAATGTGTAGTAGTTTGCTAAGGCTGCCAAAACAAATACCAAAGACTGGGTGGCTTAAATAGTAGAAATTTATTTTCTTTTAGTTCTAAGGGCTGATAGTCTGAGATCCATGTATCAGCAGGCTTGGTTTCTTTTGAGGCCTCACTCCTAGGGTTGCAGATGGCCATCTCCCCATGTCTTCACATGGTCTTCTCCTCTGTACATGTCTGTGTCTAAATTTCCTCTTCTTATAAAAACACCAGTCATATTAGATTTGATCCCACCCTAAAGACTTTATTGTAACTTAATTACCTCCCTAAAGAAACTATCTCAAGAAGTATAGTTGCATTATGAGGTACTGGGGGTTAGAACTTCAATATATGAATTTTGGAAGAACAGAACTTGGCCTATAACAGGATGTAATCAAAGCTAGCCAATCAGTATATCCCATGCCCCTAAAGAGAGAGGTTGGTCCTATGGGTATATTTTTCAACCAAGCTTATGCATTGCCTTTTTGAGGATTGAAAGGAATGTAGAAAAAGGAAGATCTTTTTCTATTCTCTGAGATTCCTAGTTCTAAGGATGATACAGGTTTGAAAGTTTCTCTTTGCAGCCATGTAAAGAAAACTTATAAGGATCAACATGAGAAGAGCAAACATAAGACATGGAAAGAAGAGAGAATTCTGGTGATGTCATTTGTCCACAAATATCCAGCTATGCCTAAACCTAGTGGACCCCCATAATTTTACTTGAAGCCAAGCATTTTTGCTTCATTAAACCAGTCTGAACTAGACTTCAGTCGCTTTCAGGGAAACTGGGTGGCTCAGTCAGTTAAGCATCCAATTCTTGATCTCAGCACAGGTTTTGATTTAAGGATCATGAGGTCAAGCCCTGTGTTGAGCTCCATGCTGGGTGTGCAAATTAATTTTTTTTTTAAGTTTAGAATTCTGTCACTTTCAACGGAAAGAGGCCTAATTAAACATACCTTGGAGGGGCGCCTGGGTGGCTCAGTAGGTATGCCTCCGACTTCAGCTCAGGTCAGATCTCACATTCGTGGATTCGAGCCCCACATCAGGCTCTGTGCTGGCAGCTAGCTCAGAGCCTGGAGCCTGCTTCCGGTTCTGTGTCTCCTTCTCTCTCTGCCCCTTCCCCTCTCATGCTCTGTCTCTCTCTGTATCAAAAACAAATAAAACATTTAAAAAATTTTTTAAAAACATACCTTGGAAAAAATAGTATCTTTGGCAGAGTAAGTCACATAGAATGACTAATGTTATATTGGTGTGAATATAAATCATAGTTTACCAAACACTATTCATAGTCACTGCCTCTATTGAAGCAGTTCTAAGATGTGTTTCTTATAGTGTGTTGCAGTGATCAAGTGATCACTGTCTTCCAGAATATTTCCCTGTATGGAATTTCTTGGGGAAAGTGAGGTAATAGCAAATTCTTGATGTTAACATAGGAACAACCAGCTCTTTTACTGGGCTCGAACAACACACTCAGTTTAATATGTAGAACAAAAGAGTATGAACAATAAATTCACAGACAAAAATTTCTTAACCTCTCGTAATATAAATGTAAAACAAAGCAATTTTTCATTTTTCAGCTGTGAAACTTGTGAAAATTTGTAACAATCCTAGTGCTGATTGGGAAGAATTTTCTATATCTTTTCCTAATAAGGAAATCCATGGTAGATTTGCATTTCCTGGGCAAATTGTGACTGACTTCACTCATTTGTTATGGCTAATCAGGTTGTAACCATAAATAATTTTTACTTCTAGGCCAAAACATTTAATTGCTGATGCAAAACACTCCAGAACTCTCCTGGGGAGGATTCTGGAAAGGATGACACAGAGCAAAGTGCCCATTTTGCCCATAAAAGTATATAGTTTGAGCAAGATATACACCTAAGCTGTAAATCACTGCGGTTTGGGACTTGCTTGTTACTGTGGATTACATAGCTTATTCTGACTGAAATGAAATGCAAAATGTGGTAACAGCCTATTTTGACAAAGTGTGTTAAAATTGCACACATTATATACTGTTATTGGCAGGTAAAATTGAGCAAACTTTTTGGAGTAAACTTTGACAAGATGTCTTAAGAGATTATGAAATTATTTCTTTTTCTCCTGGTATTCTATCCTAATATAAAAAGGAAAAAGAGAATAAGTGTTAGCCCTGATAATAAAAGTTTTATTTTCCAGGAAGTTCAAAGCCAAATTTATTTTAATAAAGTTCCAGTGTACTGTAAGTTATAAGTACCCACTCTTTCTGAGTTCAGGTTATGTGTTAAGAGTTCTCCACGGAAACAGAACAAGTAGGATACAAACAGATATTTATTTAGAAATTTATTACAGAAGATTCATTATAGGAATTGGCTCATGTGGGTTCAGAGGCTGAGAGGTCCCACAATCTGCTGTCTGCAAGTGGGAGAACCAGGAAAGCTGGTAATATAATTCAGTCCAAGTTCGAAGGCCTTACACTCTTGAGGCCAATGGCATATCTCCATGTCTGAGTCCAAAAGCCTGAGAACCAGTAACACTGATGTCAGAGCACAGGAGAAGATGGATGTCTCAGCTCAAGCAGAGAGGTGAATTCACTTTTTCCTTTTGTTTGTTGTTGTTTTGGCTATTTATTTGAAATTACGCCTGCATTGATTAGGGTTATCTTTTTTATTCAAGTCTACTGATTCAAATGCTAACCTCTTCCAAGATCCCCTCACAGACAAACCCAGAAATAATATTTTGCCAGCTCTCTGGGCACTGCTTAGGCCCGTCAGGCTTACCCCTAAACTTAAACACCACAAGACATGTAATTATGAATTCAGGCTTTATCTCTCATGCACTGTTGTCATTTACCATTACTATGCTTTGATTACTTCATCTTAAAAATGGGATTTCCAATATCACCAAAATTTATTGGATAGAATAAATATTTAGCAAATGTTAACTATTAATATAATCACTAGATAAGACCTTATATATTCCTCACCTTGTGCAAGTCTATACTCTCTGTCCTAAGTTATATATTCATATTGCTGATGCTTTGTTTATGTATATTAGGATATTGTTGCAAACTTATTTTAGTTCTATTCAGTAGTTTATGGTGTAAAGTAGATATTGCTGAAAGTGTTGTCAAATAACATCACTTCTCCATGTTCAAGGTTAGGACCAATAGTATCAAAATATCACTATTATTGGGATGCCTGGGTGGCTCATTCGGTTGAGCACCCAACTTCAACTTAGGCCATGATCTCATGGTTCGTGAATTCAAGCCCTGCATTAAGCTCTGTGCTGACAGCTCAGAGCCTGGAGCCTGCTTTGGATGCTGTGTTTTCCCCTCTTTCTGCCCCTTCCCACCTTCAAGCTCTGTTTATCTGTCTCTCTCTCAAAAGAAATAAATATTTAAAAATTTAAAAATATCACCATTGTTACTAGCAAAGGTGATTGGAGATTATGGGCAGAGTGAACTTATGACCGTGTCCTGAAACAAACACACTTAAGCCCTTCCTCCACTGATCACTGGGAGGACCAGGAAGCTGTAGACCCATCGCACTGGGGCAGGGTCCTTATCCAATGGCAAAGAGAGCTAACAACAACACACCCCTTCTCCTGGCATAACAATTCAAGTAAAAGAGAGAGGAAGAAGTTCCATTGATTATATTTAACTAGTTTTCCTAAATCAGGTAAATTTCTCCTTTTCCCAGGAGTAGATAAACATGAGAGATGAACAGAGACTGGAGGAATTACCCGGCATAGGAAAACACGTGGCCAGGAAAAAGGAGATGTGTCCTCTGACAGTTAACAGATTTTCCTCACTGATTGCATTATTCTTAAATAGATCAGTCAGAGATGGCAATCACCTTGTGAAAGGACCCAAATCTATGTGGAAAATCTTACTCCTCTCTTCTTAAGCACCTTCCCTAACAGCAACCATAACTCCTTTGGTATTCTCCTGGGAACATAAGGTATCCCTTACTTCATATCTGAGAAGGTTACACAACAGGTCAAATTCGTTGACTAAATCAGCTCCAAATCACACCCTTCCCTGCTCTTGTGTTATCTCCTTTTTCAAGTTCTTTCCAGCCAATTGTTCAACATAGACCTTCAGATGTTCTACAATAAAACACAAAGATGCTCCAACAATAATAAATATTAGGACTATTGAAATTTTGATATACTTCTCTTAGAAAGTATCTTGGAAGAAACTAAAATTAAAAAACACTAAATTTCTTTACAAGTGAGTCCAAAGAGTTAAAGTGTAAAATCCTATTGTCTTCCCTTTGCAAGTTAATTTTTCAAAAAAAAGAAAAGTCTATATTTATTTCTCTACAATTACTGCTGTGTCTTAGCAGAAGCATCTTATTCACACACTAGGTTGAGTTTTAAATTTCTTCAGCAGCTGTGGCCTGAGACTTTTTTATTATTGAAATATATGTGGTCTCTCACTCACAGGGACAAATCCAAAGAATTAACAGATAATTGCATGAGATAATCAAGGCATGTGCCCTTTTGACAGTGTAACCTGTTTCTTGAATAGGTCTCTTTTCTTCTCTATTTTATTTAGAGCTCTCATCTGCAGGCGTTCAGGGACTAATTTCTTTTCCATTTACATGATCTCTCAATCTCTCTCTCTTTCCGGACCTTGCCATTTGATGCTCAAACATATTTTTTAGATCTCTGTGGTAATTATGCACAGGGAGTCACTAGGTTATTCATGTTCAAAATCATCCACAGCTTACCTTCACAACCCTAGAATGGATAATCCCATCAAAACAATAACAAACCCTGCCACGAATGTAATCTTCTGCCTCGCTTACCTTTACTATGGTTCAATTTGTCTGTCTTCCCTTACAATTCCAATTTTCTCAGTTTTGAGTTTATTCCCTCAGGACACAGGACCTTTTATGCTGACTGTTCACCAGCAATAGCTTTGTCACCACTAAACTCATCCAGCAAATCTTTGAAGAGTGTATGCCATTCATCCCCTCTCAAATCTATTCAGATTTTCTGTAACCACTTGGAATAACTGCCCCATCAAAAAGGGTCATCACTTGCACCTCCTATATGTATCATTGGAGTGAAAGGTAAGTAAATGGATCCCAAGAATATTTCCTGCCTGGAGGCTAGGAATTGAGAGAGAAGACATTAGTCGTGCCTAATTAGTCCCAACTCTGCCTAAACTTCCAGTTGGCCTCACTCCTTCCTTCATCAGAGATCTAATCCAAATCCAGATGGGATCCTCAATTCATTTCAAAGGAAGTGAGAAGTTTTAAAGTTTACCAACTTGAGCCTTAAGGCATTTAATTAGGTTAACAGATGATATGCACCATGATGGGAAATATATCAGGTAAAAATAGGGTTGACTGGGCATGTGGGTGACTCAGTCATTCAAGGTTAAGTGTCCCACTCTTGATTTCGGCTCAGGTCATGATCTCAGGGGTTTGTGAGATGGAGCCCAGTGTTGTGTTCTGCGTTGACAGTACAGAGCTTGCTTGGGATTCTCTCTCCCTCTCTCTCTCTGTCCCTTTCCCACTAGAGCTCACACACACACACACTCTCTCTCTCTTTTTTTTTTTTAAGTTTATTTCTTTATTTTGAGAGAGACAGAGATGACAACTTGGGGAGAGTCAGGGAGAGAGAGAGAATCCCAAGCAAGCTCCACAATGTCAGCACAGAGCCCGGTGTGGGGCTCAAACTCATGAATCATGAATCATGACCTGAGCTGACAACGAGAGTCAGAAGCTCAAATCACTAAGGCACCAAGGTGCCCTCCTCCTCTCTCTCAATGAATAAGTAAACTCTAAAAAAATGGGATTGGCAATTATTGGATTTTTGTGTTGTATTTTTTATTTGATTCATTAGAGGTGCTCTTTATTAGTTTGCAAGACTCAGAGCCTTGAGACTTCAAGCATAAAAAAATAAACTGTGATTTACTCGAGTAGTTCAAATTAAAAAAATTTTCAGAGATAGGGTGCCCGGGTGGTTTATTCATTTAAGCGACCTACTCTTGATTTCATCTCAGATCATGATCTTACGGTCTTGGGACTCAGCCTAGGATCAAACCCCACAGCGGGCTCTGTGCTGACAGAGCAGAGCTTGCTTGGGATTCTGTCTCGCTCTCTCTTCCTCTCTAAAATAAATTAGTAAACTGAAAAGAAATTATTTTCAGAGGTAAATATAGTAAATTGTCTCAATTTATTGAAATCAGGTGGTAGTTTCATTATATTAGTATCTATAAGTTTCTGAATGTTAAAAATATTACGTGATAAGGTATTTGTTAAAATTCCAAACTTGGGTCCAGCCAACCACCAAGATGTTAGGGTTTTAGGTGCTAATGGTACCCTTTTCCCTCTCCAATTCAGGAACAGTTGAGAATACAGAGAAACCAGATGATTATAATGTCATCTTTATCATTTGTGCAACAGCTTAGAGAATGTTGCTTTAGATCTTGAGCCAAGTGCCTTATTAAACCTGATCCCTGGAGTAGAATTGTTGATCCAGCCCCCTAGGAGGGTAGCAGCCTGTGGAGGTGGCCTCTGCCACATCACAGAGGATACATCGAAGCGCACCCTCTCTGCAGGCAGGCAGATCTGAAAACACCGGCACAAGTTGCTACATTGAGCGGGAAGGGGCAAGAGTGAGTTTCCCTAGTACTTAAAATATTCCATTTCTTGGTCTGCAGTCATTTCATGAGTATATAAATATGCAAACACCTAATCAAGCTATAACTTAAGATTTCTGTATTTCTCCATTTAGTATAGTTAGCTAGGGCTGCCATAACATAATACCAGAGACAGGGTGGCTAAAACAGTTGAGAATTATTTTCTTGCAGTTCTGGAGACTGGAAGTCCAAAATCCAGGTACCGACAATGCTCTCCTGAGGCCTGTCTCCTTGGCTTACAGAGTGATGCTGACTTCTCCCTGTGTCCTCACATGGCCTTTTCTCTGAACATACACATCCCTGGTGGCTCTTGATCTTCTTATAAGGACACTAGTCCTTTTGGAATAAGGCCCCTCCTTTGTGACCTCATTTAACCTTAATTACCTTTTTCAAGGCTCCATCTCCAAATAAAGTGGCATTTGGGGTAAAGGCTTCAACATATTAATTTGGGCAAAGGGGATACATATTCCCATAGCACTGTATATGGTATATCCAATAACAACATTTAAAAAATTATTAAAAAGTAAATACAAGAAGGAAATGTTAAAAAATGGGAACATTTTAATAAAAACAGAGATTTAATTCACTGTATGAGTTTAAGACATCCTATCCTTTCTGAGAAAAATATTGATAGGGAAAAGAGTACAAGAGATTGGAAGCCTGTGGAAAAGAAAAGGTAATAGAGGGACCAAGGTGGGTTGGGATGGCTCTGGAAGCAAAGGTGAGGTGTTACTGCTTCACAAGCCAAAATTAGTTTGGGAGAGGCTAACCTCCCTTGCCCTAGGACCAGTCGGTACACCAGGTGAGGCCCTCAGCTGCCCACTTTGTGACACAGAGGGAGGAACCCAAAGGGGGAATGAGGCTGGCCCTAAGGAAAACAGTTGTGGGACAACAGCAGGAAGGAAATGACAGAGAGACCAACCAAGGGTGAGGAAGGAGAAAGGTAGAAAGAGGGGGGGGGAACGAGGAGGTACACAAAGAGAGGCTTGAATCAATATAACTCCACAGAAGACAAATATAGTAATGGCTTAATGTTTAAGTAAATAAACTCTGGAGGCTGACCACCTGGGTTTATCTCTCAGCTCAGTCACGTAAGTATTATGTGACCATGGGGAAATCACTGAATTGCTCTATGCCTCACTTTCTTTGTGTCTGTGTGTGTATTTATTTATTTTTGAGAGAGAGTGGGGGCCACGGGACAGAGAAAGAAAGAGAGAGAGAGAGGGAGAGGGAGGGAAAGAATCTCAAGCAAGCTCCATGTTGACATTGGGGCTCAATCCCGTGAACTGTGAGATCATGACCTGAGCCAAAATCAAGTCGGATGCCCAACTGACTGAGCCACCCAGGTGCCCCAGTTTCTAAATATGTCAAATCAAGTAAAAAATACTATTTACTTCATCTGACAATTTGTAGAGTCAAATGAGATAATACATGTACAGCTCGGCATACGTTTAAGCAAGTACTATATAAATGTCCACTGTTAAAGACTTGCCTCTGGGATCCAAGGTCTAAACAAGAGATGAAGACCTACCTGTCTCTGAAGATCGAGTGAATGTGCACGACTTGGGAAACAGTCCATCCTCACTTCCATCCTATGCCTGCTTCTCCCGCTGGGCCTAGATTTGTATAATTACAGCTGAACATAGCAAGCCTAGACAGATTGCTCCATTTAGCTGTGTTCAGGTGCCTGAGAAGTGCACCGTAGTTCTCCTGTGATTTTATTTAAGCCTTATATCTCCCAGCATAGACCTAATTTCCCATCTAGGAAATAATGATATCCTGCCTTCCCATGATAAGGCTAAGTGAGAAGTCTGCAGTCCTCAAATGTGATTTTTCTACTTGGGTTATCTTGCTTGCTTTTTTCACTGAAACAGCCAAAGAAATTCCAGCAAAGACCATTTTATTTCCCTCCAATGTGCTACAGATTGATAGATCACACCAACCCCTGAGGCGGACCCTTTCTGAAATGTGAGAGTGCAGGTGTTTTGCTTATTTTCTATGTGGGCACTTTTTCTTCCTTGCCAATGCATGTCTCCAGAGACCACAAGATCGTGCGGTAACCGGGAGCTGAAAAACCACAGGTTATGTTTACTGTGTGTTTATTAAAAGGTGTTAACAGGCAATTGCATAGCATCACCCACTTAAGTGTATCTCACATGGTATTATTACCTTGAGTCTGAGGAACGTTTCCTCGGCATAGATTTTAAATAGCTCTTGTGAAGAATATGGTCCTGTAGGAGATGCCAAATTTGTGGCTTCATCCAGCGTAATTCAGATGGCAGACAGGATGTGGTTCAGCAGTTATGGGGGTTGCAGTGAGTCAGCTATGGAGACAAATGTTTCCATGGCGACCTTCCCCATTCATTCAGTGTAAGGCCTCTATATCCCCATGAGGATTAATGACACGGCATTAACACTGATAATCATAATGAAGAGAGCTGTCTGAGTGTGGGGCAACCCAACCCTGACATTTGCGAGGAAATCGGATGGAGGAATTTAGCCAACGTGTAGAGGAAGAAAATATTGAACTACAAGGAAAGGAAATCCATTTCTTTTCTCTTTTATAGAATAGTTTTCCTGCCAGAATAGACCCTGCTGCTGACAGACTTCTATCGTCTCCCCTCTGGGAACTCTCTGAGTATTACAACAAAATGGGGGTGGAAATAAATAACCCAAGAAGTGATTCACTAAAGGTCACAAGAACCATGATGAGAGACTATGGAATGGACACAGACTTAAACTCTACTCAGTTACCATGTTTTATTTGCTTAGTTGTTTGTTTAAATACTTTTAAATGTTTCTCGGGAAGTCCTTTTAGGAGAGGTCTTTTTACTGAGAGACTTACCTTTTTTGATAGCTTCATGGCACCACTTTTGTTCCTTTCAGGGAAAAACATTCATTTCATATTGTGCTAATATAGCAGCATGTTACTTCGGTGTACAGAGATATAGGGGATTGTACAAGCTGATAATGTGAAACATTAGGAGCCTACAGTCTAACTCAGATGCCAGCCTGGGTAAAATTATAGCCACAGAGATTATAGTTTCCCAGAGCAGGATGCAGACATTCACAGGCTCTCAGAGGACTGGGCTTTGTGATTTAGTTAGATGTTTGCATGGTTATCTCCGTTATTAAATTTCAAAATTCCACAGAGCAGAAACTTCATCTTATGCATCTTTGGCATTGCCAGCTCCACTCCCAACACACACACAAATACACACAGGCACATGCACACACACGTTAATCTAGCATCCTTCTTTACATACCACATACCATATGACCACATTCCTATTAAATAAATAGATTTGATCAGCCACGTAAAACCTCAGATGAGGCAATTAGGCACTTTGTATATGAAGTTCTAGAAATCCATAAAGTCAAATTATAATGGTTTTTAAAAACTATGTAACACTGTTTTGCTTCTTTAAATGTTTAGACAAGTGGACTTGACACAAATACAATAATGCCTAAGAGGCAGTAAATGAAAAACATGTGTGAAAAAAAACAAGGGGTTCTCAAGGCAGCCCGAATTATTCAGATTGATTAAATGACATCTGTGGAATGCTGATGACTGGACCTACTGTGGCATTTATTAATCCATCAAATATTTATTGAGCACCTACTTTAATAGCTATTTGCTCTGTGCCAAGCACTATCCTAAGTGCTTTATGCATATTAACTTATTTAATCTTCCCTAAGAGGTAAACACTATTATTGAAATACCTAATTTTCAGGCAAGTGAACTGAAGTACAAGTAATTCGAGCAACTTGTCTTCATTCATACAGACAGTAGAGGTGGAGTCATAAATTAAAGCCCGGCTCCAGATCACAGGCTCTTAACCAGTCTTCAAGGGGGTCACCCCCAGGCTAGAACCTGGGAATACAAAAACAATCAAGAAGTGCATACATTTTCTGTGTTTTCATAAAGCTTAACAGTTTTCAAGAAAGACATGCTGAAAAGAACCAATTACAATCTCAAGTGGCAAGTGCTTTCAGAGCCAAGGGAGAACTTTAGGGACAGGGCAATGTAAGTCGTTCTAACCAAAGGAGTATGAGGCTCATCATAATGAGGAAAAGATAAAAATAATAAAAGAGGTCAGTGCCATTTCACTAGTGACCTTGATTCCTAATGGTGTTTGGTGATGAAGTATGAAGGGCTTAGCCAGAGCGTTGTCATATTCAAAAGGGAACCCTTCCAAATGGTTCCTAAGATCAGCAGATGAACTTTAAGAGACATCGAGTAGATGTGCCAAAGAAAGAAAGCATCTGATGGACAAGGGACTGTCATACCAGGTGGAACCTGTCGGCAGAGACTGTTGGAAGGGACACCATTTCCATGAAGCCAGACGTGTAGGGACAGATGCTCTAGAGAACAGCTCAGTCAACAAAGGATATTGATAAGCTTTTTTAGGGTTAGAAAGAATGCAATAGAAATGAGAAATCAAGGAGCCTAGGCATTTGCTAAAGAAGATCCCTCTATGGGGCACCTGGGTGGCTCAGTCGGTTAAGCCTCCGACTTTGGCTCAGTTCAGATCTCATGTTTGTGGGTTCGAGCCCCACGTCAGGCTCTGGCTAACAGCTCAGAACCTGGAGCCTGCTTCTGGTTCTGTGTCTCCTTCTCTCTCTGCCCCTCCCCCTCTCATGCTCTGTCTCTCTCTGTATCAAAAATAAATAAAACATTAAAAAATTTAAAAAAAAAGAAGATCCCTCTAAAAGTCAGTCTAAATGTTGGTGATTTATTATACATTTTTACTCATCGTGATAATGGTAATGCATACTGAGCATTTTGTAGGTAACAAGCTCTAAGAGTAGGGGGAAGAGTATTATTATTGTTATCCCGATCAAAGTAATAACAGAGCTAGTATATAAGCCTAGTTTATTCCAAAGCTATATCTTATGGTAACTATGGTGTGTCTCCAAATTCTTGCTGATGTTAGCAAATGAGGCAAAATTCATAGTAGTTCACAACTATGAACCAGTGACTCACTGAGTCTGAATTGAGGGCCTAACCCATGATCATCATACAACCCCCAGAAGTAATTTGTCACTTACTGCCACTGATGCCCCTGTATAAAGGGTGCTAGTCAAATCTACAGGGACACATTTAAAAACACGAAAGAGTGTTCTCACTTCAAAGTTTTTATGAATTTCAAGAGTTGGTTGATTAGCTTCTTTCATACAACTGTTAATTACAACTAGATATTCAGAGGCAGGACAAAGTAGAGGTCAGGAGAAGCACTAAAACTGGGGAGAAACACATTTTAAAACATCAATAAAATGGGTTAACAAAGAGGAATCAAGAAGACAGATGTAAATTCAGGAAGTGAGAACAAGACAGGAGTTTTAGAGGACTCTGCAAATAGCTTTTGGATGATCAGCAGAAATGGAAAGGGAAAAAGTAAAATGTGCGACCAATGAGTAGTCTATCAGAAATTGTCAGGGGGCCCCTGGGTGGTTCAGTCAGTTAAGCTTCTGACTTTAGGTCAGGTCATGATCTCACGGTTTGTGGGTTTGAACCCCACATTGGGCTGTGTGCTGACAGCTCTGAGCCTGGAGTCTGCTTCCAATTCTGTGTCTCCATCTTTCTCTCTCTGCCTTTATCCCACTCATGCTCTGTTTCTCTCCCTCTCTCTCTCAAAAATAAGTAAACATTTAGAAAAATATGATTTAGAAATTGTCAGGGAAGTCAAAGAAACACAGCCAGTGGAGAAGAGACAAAGCAGGACTTCTCGACATGAAGCCAGGACTGGACCCTGGGCTGAGTAGCCTGCTCTCCTGCCCCTGTGTCTTGAGTTCCCTCTCACTTCATCAACTACTACGTACAGTGAGAGCAGAAATTAACCACCAGAGAGAGAGCCCTTGGGTGGGGGCAGTAGATGGCCCTGCTGGGTTAGTTTAAATGGTTGGTAGAGGCACAAAAGTGATTTTTGGTGTGTCTCATGAGTCACTTTAAGTAGCTGTTGTTTTTTAGATGAAAATACTTTAATTTTTAAGAAATAAATTATTGAAATATCATGCTTAATATCTTCTAGGATAGAAAGAGGCTCATTTGGGAGCCACAAAACCTTAACGCTGTCCAGGATTTTCCTCTCGCAACTTTGCAATCGCTCTGTAACCTGTCTTCTGAATCCTGTCCTGACCATCACTACTTCCATGCTCTTCAAACAGACCAAAAGCCAGCATATTGGGGGATTGTGTGAAGTATGTATTGCTCCTGACATCCATAGTTTAAAGCAAATTATACATGCCCTTTATTGTACCTTTATATTTGCTCATCTATCTTGTATTATAGCTAGGATTGCTAAATATTGGGAAAAGAGATCCTAACATCCTTTATAAAATATGGCAATGTATACATATGTATAAAAATTTATTTATTTTAAGTAGGCTCTATACCCAACAAGGGGCTTGAAGTCACAACCCTTAGATCAAGAGTCACACACTCTACTGACTGAGCTAGCCAGGTACTCCAATAAATATATTTTTAATATTTAGGCATATTACCTATCTATACTCTTCCTTTTTAAAAATGTAAGTTAAACATAAGATTATTTCACTCGGGGATGCCTCCATGGCTCAGTCAGTTAAGCCTCCAGCTTTGGCTCAGGTCATGTTCTCACCTCTCATGAATTTGAGCCCCAGATCACACTCTGTGCTAAAAGCTCAGAGCCTGGAGTCTGCTTCAGATTCTGTGTCTCTCTCTCTCATTCTCTGCCCTGCCCAGTTCACACTCTGTTTTTCTCTCTTTCTAAAAAATAAATAAATATTTTAAATTTTTAAAAAAATATTATTTCACACAAATAATGCATTTAACCTTTGATAATCTAACCTGAATTTCTTTTTTTAAAAATTTTTATTTATTTATTTTGAGAGATAGAGGGAGAGAGAGAGAGAATGGGAATAAGGGAGGGGCAGAGGGAGAAGGAGAGAAAGAGTCCCAAGCAGGCTCCACTGTCAGCACATAGCCCAAAGTGGGTTGCAAACCCACAAACTGTGAGATCATGACCAGGGCCAAAATCAAGAGTTGGAGGATTAACCAACTGAACTGCCCAGGTGCCCCAATACCTTATTGAGTTCTAAGAAGAATCCTCAAAACTAACCAGTTCACTAATATTGTGGACCAGAAAATAGCTTCCTTATTTTAACAACAGAAAGCATTTTTATGACCTGTGGTACCCTGGGTGGTATTTTTGGGAATTATGAAAGAAGAATTTTCTTCCCTGTTTGCAAACCTTTAGCTATAAGCTAATAATGCCCTTGGTCTTGGTGCTTCTGGCTGGATTATTAAGGATTTGATGTATTGTCTTTTGTCCTTTTGGCTCCTTTCACTGTCTTTACTTCCTTGTCCTGTTTCTGGTATCTACTTGGTTCAGGAATATCTTTTTGGTTGCTTTTTCTCTTTTGTACAAAATGTTGTCTTGTTTTTTCAGCATTTCAAAAGCCTTCCCCAGGGACTTGAATTCGAAGAAAGCTGCAGGGTCTCAGCTCAGTGGAAAGCATAGAATGACAGTGAAGTCCCTAAACAGGGACTACTCTTTCTGAACAGGGAAACCTAAAAATAAAAGCTGTCTGCAGCTGGAGCTGTGTGCCAAGACAACTATCACTGAAATGCAGAGGAAATCGAAAACATAAATAAAAAATAACCTTGCTAGAAAGGACTAAGGTGTTAAATTGGTTCCAAGGTAGAAACCTGGAAAAGGCCATCTTCATGGTAAGTTGTTTATCACCCACAGATAGTTTAATGTGGTGGAAGTTTGACTCATCCAAGAAATGTCATCCCCAAGACCACAGGAAACAGCAAAAAGGCTCTAAGTCAGCCTAACTTCTCCCCAAACAACCACGCTCCTCCAAGCATTTCTCTTTGCTTCATTTTCCTTCTACATAAGCAGCCCTGGTTATTTGTAGGCACTTTTCCACCAGCATTGGCTTCCTTTGAGCAGCAATTCTTTTGAATAGTCAGTCCCCATGCTGAGTGCCCCCCTCCCCCACTCCGCTCTTCCTTAGACTCCAATTTTCACATCATCCTTTCAACCCACCATCATTGACATTTCACTGCATTATGAGCTCTAGTTTTCCTACCCCTCCCTCTGAATCCTGTCCATTCTTACATAGTTTCACTTCCTTTTCTCTTCAGTTTGGACCACCCCCTGCCTTATCATTTGTTTGTACTCATTGGGCAAATCCCCAAACTAAATTTAGTACCTACGCCCAGGCTGTGATAACATGTGAGGAAAAATAACCATGCCTAGGTGGGGCTAAAACTGTACATTCATGTCTTCAGTTGAGCCATCCACATTGCTAGGCAATCTTATGTGTCTCTCTTTCAGCTTTCTCAGCAATGAGCCACCAGTGTTGTTTCAGATACTCACAGTTTTACAATCCTCTTTATTCTAGATGTCCTATTTTTTTTCTTAGTGTTGCAGGATTTTTTACCTCCATACCCAGGGGTCGTTGCCTCATGGCTTCAAAGATGAAGAGGTGGACACAAGATGAGCACCAGGCAAAAGTTTATTAGAGTATAAGACCAGAAAGGAAGAATAATATGAAAGCTCTCTTTACAGAGAGGAGGACATTCAAAAGTGAATGTCCATGACAATAAGCAAAGGTCTTTGTTTTATAAGTTCTGGTTAGCATTCTCTACCTTTCTCCCTCACTCTTTCTCAGGTTCTACACTAACTGGCTGGGTAACTCTAGGTGCTGGGTTGTCCATTCTTGATTGGGATGACTCCATTGCATAAGCAATAGTCTATGGCCATATGTTTTGTTCAGGGCTTTGGTCAAATTCCTGAGGGAAACCTGAAAGAGAATAGGTGGTATCTGTTACATTCTTAAGAGGAAACTTACAACCTAGGGAGTTTGCTGTGATCAGACACAACTTTTGATTTCAGCTCAAGTCATGATCTTATAGTGCATGAGTTTGAGCCCGCATTAGGGTCCATGCTGACGGTGTGGAGCCTATCTGGAATTCTCTCTCTCCCCTCTGTCTCTCTGCTCTCCCCCACCCTGTTCTCATTCTCTCTTTCTCTCTCTCTCAAATAAACTAACTTCTTTTTTAAAAATATCACAAAACACATTGTCATTATTTTTATTTAAAAAGTATATTTTCAATAAGTGAAAAATACAGGGCACCTGGGTGGCTCAGTCAGTTAAGAATCTGACTTAAAAAAAAAAGAGTCTGACTTCAGCTGAGGTCATGAACTCGCAATTCGTGAGTTCAAGCCCCATGTCAGGCTCTGTGCTGACAGCTCAAAGCCAAGAGCCTACTTCAGATTCTCTCTCTCCCTCTCTCTCTGTTCTTCCCCTACTTACACTCTGTCTCTCTCCTCTCCTCAAAAATAAACATAGATTTAATTTTTTTAATTTAAAAAAGTGAAAAATAAAAACTAAACAAAAAATGAATTTTGCAGGAAATGAAAACTTCTGGAGATAGAGAGTGATAATGGTTGAACAAAAATCTAAATGCCCTTAATACAAATGAACTGCACACTTAAAAATTGTTAAAATGGTAAATTTTGTATTATGTATATTTTACCACAGAAAGAAAAAAAGATTTTATATTTTCTGCATATTTACCATTTCTGGCACTCTTTATTCCTTTGCATACATACAGGTTTCCATCTGGTATCATTTTCTTCAACCCAAAGAATTTTGTTTATATTTCTTGGAGTTAAAAATCTCTTGGCAACAAATTCTTCTAGCCTTTATTTGTCTAAAGAAGTTTTTATTCCCCTGGCTTTTTTGAAAATAGTTTGCTAGTTGGCTGAATGTAAAATTCTTTAAGCATTTTAAAAATATGATTTCAGGGATATCTGGGTGGCTCAGTTGGTTAAGCAGCCGACTTCAGCTCAGGTCATGATCTCACAGTTTGTGGGTTCAAGCCCCAAGTCAGACTCTGTGCTGACAGCTCAGAGCCTGGAGCCTGCTTCTGATTCTGTGTCTCCCTCTCTCTCTGGCCCTCCTCTGCTCACACTCTGTGTCTCTCTTTCTCTTAAAAGTAAATAAACAATAAAAAATAAAAATAAAAATATTATTTCATTGCTTCTTGACTTGCACTGTTTTTGAAGGGAAGTCTTTGGTCATTCTCATGTGCCTTTTTTCCCCTCTAGCTCATAGGGTAAACTCAACTGGTAAGGAAAAAACAGTCCTGTGCTACCTGTTGGCCAATGTTTGAAAACAATCGTTTTATATATTTGGTTCCACTTTCCAGTAGTCTACAAAGAAAGGATAAGTCCTATACCGGTTACTCCTTCATGGAAGAAAACAAAAAAGGTCATCCTATCCCACAAATTTTTATATATCGTACTAAAATTATCATTCATTTAAATATTTTTCTAATAATCCTTTGATTTCACCTTTGATCCACCTATTATTTAAAATCTGTTAACTTCCAGAGGTGCCTGGATGCCTCAGTTGGTTAAGCATCTAACTCTTGATTTCAGCTCAGGCCTTGATCTCAGGGTTGTGAGTTCAAGTCCCACATTGGGCCTGTGTTGGGCAGGAAAAAAAAAATCTGTTAATTTCCAAATATTTTAGACTTTTTTAGACATCTTGTTACTTATTTCTAATTTAAATTCATTGTGGTCAGAAAATATGCTCAAGACTATTGCAATCTTTTGAGGTTTATTCAGACTTATTTCAGGGTCTAACACATCAACTGTATCAGTAAACGTTCCAGATGTACTTAAGAGTGTATATCCTGCAGTTCCTAGGTGTCAGTTGGTCAAGGTATCTGATGTTGTTCTGATCTTCTATCTACCCTCTGATTTTTTTCCCAGTTGTTCTATCTTAATGAGTGAAATATCACGAGCAAATGTCTATTGCTCTCATATATGGCGGTTATAGTTCCTTAATAAATGAAAAATTTATCATTATCAAATGTTCCTCTTTATATCAGATCATACACTTCATCTCAGAGTGTATTTTCTCTGTCATTAACATACAAATCTGTATTTCTTATGCTTACTGATGACATGGTATAATTGTTGTCATTGTTTTGCTTCAATCAATCTGAATTTTTTTAATGAAAAGGTTTTCTCTTACGGGGAAGATATAATTGGGCCTTACATTTTTATCCAGGCTCAGAATCTGTCTTTTAATAAGACATTACACTAACAAAACTACAATCATTAGATATAAATTAATTACTTCTTATTAAAAAACAGAGATTTTTAGGTTAAAGTTAAAAATAAATAAGATTATTAAAATATAAGGGTTTTTTTTCTATTTGTCTGATTAGGGTTTTTATTTTTTTTGTTCTCATCTTCCTTCTTTCTTGTCTTCTTTTAGGTTACTGCATTTGTTTTTTCCCTTTGAATTCCTTGATTGGCTTTTTAGATATATAACTTTGCATTACTTTCTGTGGATGTTTACGGGATTACACCATGCAGAGTTAACTTACCATGATCTACTCAGACATAATTTTATAATGCTTCAAAAAATGTAATAACTTTGCAAATAAGATTTCCATTTATCCACTCCTGTCCTTTTTGTTATTGTTGTCATATATATTATTTCTACAAATATATACTTTCAATTATGCAGTTTATTTTCCTGCTCTTAGGTTTATAGTTTCATTTTTGACATATGACTTATTTTTAATATATTTTGAATTTTTTAAATGTTTATTTTTTAGAAAGAGAGAGACAGAGTACGAGCAGGGAAGAGGCAGAGAGAGAAGGAGACACAGAATCCGAAGCAGGCTCCAGGCTCCGAGCTGTCAGCACAGAGCCGGATGTGAAGCTTGAAGTCATAAACCATGAGATAGTGACCTGAGCTGAAATCGGACGTTCAACTGACTGAGCCACCCAGGCGTCCCTGTCACATGACTTTTAAAGAAACAACTTGAAAATAATTCTCTGTTTGCTCACGTATGGATCAAGCACTGGTGAAAAAGGCAGAAATAAGGAAGGACCTGTGCTTGACACCTCACATTCCCAGAATTCCACCCTTGTCCTTCCATGAAGTAAAGCAACACCTCTCTCTGTCCCGCATACTTCTGGTTTTATTCCACCTTAGTTGGGACTCCGTTAACAAGAAGCAAAAGCTTAATTCTGAAGGGCTTTATTTCTATATCTTTCAATATCTGGTGTGTTCTCTTAAAAAAGAAAACAATACATATATCATATTATTTTTCTTGCTTCACTTTGCTGATTCTTTCTTCCCCTGACTTACATTTTGCTGTTTGAAATCTACTCTCAATCTTAGTAGCATCCACGTAATTGGGTCTTGCCTCACTCTTGTGTCTTGTTTCTCATTCTGCGTTAGCCTAGCTGAGAAACTTGTTTCCTGAAGTCACCCTACCATCTGATGGCTTTTTCTTTACCTCTGGTTCTCCTCCTGTAAGGAGAGCAGTTTCATCCATTGACCATCTGGCAAGAACACTCAGGTCAAGCATCATCTGCGCCCACAGGTATCTGTTTCCCTCTCCCCCTTGCAAGTGGTAAAAACCATGCCTTCCTCTGGGCCCCAAGCACGGCTGTATATTCTGCTGCCTTTGCTGTCTTAACGTTTAAATGCACCTACTTGTTTACCTGGCCTTTATAAGCACTTTGAAATCACAGAACATATCCCTTTCCTCTTCTTATTCCACAAGGGTCCACAAGTTAGCACAGTGTGAGCACTGGGTGTTGTTGGATGAACAAAAAACTAACAGAACACAGAAAGGAAGGAATATAAATGTTTGTATATAATAAGAGGCACTGGGCAATTTCAAGGTGGTAAATCTGCTCATAAGGAAGTAAACCAGAGAATTTACGCTGAGATAGAAACGTAAAGATTATATCATGAAGAAGTAGTTAAGAATTAACAAAAAGAGAGGAGCCTGGGTGGCTCATTATTGAAGCATTCAACTCTTTGTTTTGGCTCAGGTAGCAACCTCCCAGTTTGTGAGTTCAAGCCCTGAGTCTGAACCCCACGTCCTGCTCTGCGCTGACAGCCCTGAGCCTACTTGAGGTTCTCTCTCCCTTTCTCTCTGCTCCTCCTGTTCTCTCTCTCTTTCTCTCTCTCTCTCTCTCAAAATAAATAAAATAAACATTAAAAAATTTAACAAAAAAATCTTACCAAGATTTTTAAATATAAGTTAGATCCCTGTTACAAAATTCTCCCATTTTCTGAGGAAATATAGATGGTGATGCAATCTCTAGCTGATTGGCCCAGGATCCTCACCAACATCTGACCAAGCAGAAGAGGCCACTGCCAGAAAGTGTCTTCACTGGACAAATAAAATGTAAATGGAAACATGCTTGATCATTTCAGAGTATTGGTTTAAAATTCTAAAAAAAGTGCAAGTCCGCGGCAGAAAAAAAAATTCTCTTAAAAATCAGTGTTTTAATGATGAACAATTTTGGTCAATTAAAGTTTAGACTAATTGCTATGGTGATTTTGGAAAAGAATGAAGTTAATGAGTTACTGAATGTCAACTGCAATTTTTGAGTACTTTTAATTTGCAATCTCTTTATTTAATGGAGAAAGCATTGAAGACTCACTCTGAGTGTATTCAAACTGCATTTTAGATTTTACAGCTGTACTTTAGGATAGGAATTCTATTTTACTATAATATCCACTTGATTTTAGAAGTAAAGTCTTGAAAGTCTCCTTTAAGAGTGTCAAATCATACACTGTCAGATTCCAAAAATAACTTTGCTCTACGTTATACAGGATAAGAATCTGGCCTAATATACTAATCCTCTGATCTAGAGGAAAATAGTTGACAGATTTCTTGACCTAGCAAATCATTCAGATAAGTCTGCTAGGAGCAATGGCCCTGTTCTGTTTTTAAATATAAATTTTTGATTCATATCAATTTTTACTGAAGGAAACTTTAAGGAAAATGCCTAAGGATTTTTGAATTCACTATATTTTAAATGTCTTATTTCAGGTAGATAGAAAACAATCCCCTCTCTTTCCTGCTTTTGTAGGGACAGAGGGGGGAAATAATAAGAGTGACAATTTGTCTTTTCCTTCCTGCTTTGGATATTAATTATGATAAATGTAAAAATACAGCATAGCTACCTACACATTTAAATATGCAGCCAAGATACCTACCTGCAGATCAATAGTTAGGAATCCTCAGAAACTGTGTGCATACATAAATAATTGGTGCTTCTCCTCACACTTTAGAATTTTGCTTTTCATTTCCTAGTATTGATGTCTGCAGAGAAAAGAGTGAAATGACAGTCCAAAGTCTAAAGCACCAACCACGTGAGCCCAATCACACACGGGAAAGAAGTAATGAGCTGATTTTTCTCATTTTTCTGCCTGCATTTTCCCCTCTTGATTTTTTAGCACCAAGATAATATTTGTAATATCAGAAAAAATGCACCAAAATAAAAACATGAAAAGCAAAAAAAGAAAAAAAAAGGCATCAAATCAAAGGTGACTTTCTGTGTCTGCATTTCAGATTCAGTCTGCCAATTATTTCAGGGCCAGGAAAGTCAGAGACACAAGGTTTATCTAGGGCTACACATGCATTATTTTCCCCTTAGTTGTCAGGGTGGCAGACAACACAAACACCGGAATATGTATTTGCCATGTTTTTTGTATTCAATTAATGGTTTACTAGTCCGACAATCACTAAATCGAGCTACTATAGAAAAATGCCCACCCCGTGGTTCCTCTCTTTCCGCCTTCCATTGAAAGGCCCTAATGAGAAATGCCACTAGTTCTGAGGCTTTCAGTTGAGTACATCAGACTGATTTAAGAGCTTTGACCTTTTCCTGACTAACTCGAGGGCACTGATCTTTGAAGTAAACTTTACTCAAGATAAACACACCTACACAAATGAGAGCTTCAATACAATTACTTGAGCGCTAGCGGGCATTAAATATAACAATTAATATGTAGGTAATGGTCCATGGTATCTACAGATCTGTTATTATAAGTTATATCTAATTGTCTGTGTTTTTACAATAGACATTCGAGTACTCCTTCCTCCATCAGTATTTGAGGCAAATAAGCAAGTTTTAAGAGAGCAATTGCACTGCTTTCCAGTAGTGGTTGGTTCAGAGCAACAGGACTTTGAGTGGCATATCTGCAATTGTTTTAAACACTTTCAACACAGTAGATCAGTTTGATCTACTTTGAGAGACAGAGAGATGGAGACAAAGTGTGAGTTGGGGAGGGGCGGAGAGACCCTAACCCTAACCCTAATCCTAACCCTAATCCTAACAGAATCTGAAACAGGCTCCAGGCTCTGAGCTGTCAGCACAAAGACTGACAGAGGGCTCAAACTCACGAATTGCGTGAGTCATGACCTGAGCTGAAGCCAGATGCCTAACCCACGGTGCCATCCAGGCGCCTCGGAATTTAATTAATTTTTAAAAATCATATTATGGGGCGGTGCCTGGGTGTCTCAGTCAGTTAAGTGTCCCACTTTGGCTCGGGTCATAATCTCGCCTTTCATGAGTTTGAGTCCCGCATCAGGCTCTGTGCTGACAGCTCAGAGCCCGTTTGGACACTGCTTTGAATTCTGTGTCTCCCTCTCTGCTCCTCCCTGACTCGTGCTCTGTCTCTCTCTTACACAAAAATAAAATAAACATTAAAAAAAATCACATTATGTGCTTGCTTCAGCAGCACATATACTAACATCATATCATGGTGCCTGAACAATAATTTTAAAATATTTTAGAAACAGAAGGACTTTAAGATTTTGCAGACAAACCTCTTCTTTTGACATAAGAGAATCAAGGACCTGAGAAATGAAATCATCCCCCTGGGGTCAAACCTGGAGTTAGTGAACAAGTCAAAACCAGAAAACAAAGACTTCGAGTACAGCACATTCTCATCAAGGCTACATCCTGGTGAGATGCCAGACGGTTTTTGTTGTCTTTTAAAATTCTTATTTTCTCTGCAGCCTTTATATTTATTTATTTATTTATTTTTAAGGTTTATTTTTAAGTAATCTCTGCTTCCAACGTGGGGCTCCAACTCATGACCCCAAAAATCAAGAGACTCTTCTGACAGACCAGCTGGGTACCCCTCCAGCAGCTTCTATTTACAAAAGCAGCCCTTCATAGGATATTTCCTTACCAACTCTCTCAAATATAAGCTATTATTTTTTGTAATTAAAACAAGTACTTTCAGTGGCAAAATCAGGGACTTTTCACATAATGAAACAGTATCTTTGATCTTGGAAACTGGCTTTGGAACTTTAGTAATGGGTGTCCATGTATATGTCCCCTGAAAAGCCACTCGGCATTCAAGATGTTGATTCATCAAGGATTTAAGGGTACTTCATTATCCCACACCAAAAGTTTACATGCAAGATTGACATTTGTGTCTGGATTTGTTGTGGTTTTTTTCTTTCCTTCTTAAAGCTTAGTTGGTATTTGGTGACAAGTAGAAGACTACAAACTCAGTGAGGAAAAAAAAATATTTTAAAAATAAGGATATTAATGACTTGATATTTCCTCAGAGGTTTTTATAGACTGTTTAAAGAATGAGTCACAAATTTGTGTTTCTGGAAACTGACTGTGGCCCACTGACCTGCTTTATGTAATTGTGTTCAATTTACTTTTTAAATGTGAACATCTTTAGGGTGGCTGGGTGGCTCCGTCAGCTGAGTATCTGACTCTTGAGTTCAGCTCAGGTCGTGATTCTGGGGTCATGGGGTTGAGCCTGCATGCACTGAGCCTGGAGCCTGCTTAGTATTCTCTGGTTCCCTCTGCCCTCCTTCTATCACACACGGTGTGTGTGTGTGTGTGTGTGTGTGTGTGTGTGTGTGTGTGCGTGCAAGCACTCTCTCTCTATATATATAAAATTTTTTTTAATGTGAACATCAATACTGTAGTTTTATTTTAGAAAAGAGTATTTTGTTGGTTATGATGGACCCTATGTCTAATGATTTATTACCGGAAATCATTTGAGACTACTGCCAGAGAATTTTTTCATTGTACAAAGTAGAAAGTCTGATATTCTAAAATATATTATAGATGCAAATACCTCAATACCTACTGTGCATTATTAGGGAGAATAAAGATGACAAATTGATGAGATCAAACCATAAGTTATCAAAAAGCCATTAAAGTTTCCCCAATTAACAAATTTATTAATTGATCATCCTATATAACATAATTTAATTGTTAGTTCCCTGTTATAAATTAAGAAGGGAAGGACAGACCAATGCACACCCACGCCTGGTGTTCTGTATTGGAAGATATGTGTAAGCTATTGTTCTATACCGAGTAACCGTCAGTCTTGCCCTTGTGCTGAGCATTTCCAGCCATCGCTCAGTGATGGCAGCTAAGCTGCATGGAATACAGCTTTGTCTGCAGACCTCTGTTCCAACAGTAAGAGTGATGCATTTTATCATAATCACAAAACATTTAATTGAACAGAGCAATTTAGGTAACAGAGTCTAGGTCAAGGCAGACTGTAATCTAAGAGAGTTAATACTGATCTAGAAAACATAGAGGGGATGCAAACAACAAAATAAGAAGCAATGAATAATTACCAAGATAAGGCTTAGCAGTTTCACTGTATTTCTGTTCAGGGTAAATGCATTTTGGACAACCCACCTTTGATTGCTTACAAGGGCCATCAGGCTTTAAAGGGCCATCAGCTGCTATTATTTCCTCATTGAGCTTTCAGTACTCCAGAAATCATGCTTTTCTAGCACTGCATCTCTGGTTAGGGGGTAAGAGAGCTTGGGGTCTAAACCGAAAATTAAATAAATCCAAAGAGACATTTTCGTACAACATTTAAGCTAATTGTTTTAACAGTACATAACATATACACAGTGGATTACCAAAGAACTTTCTTCCTTAATACACTAAGACACTATAATTGACAAACATTTTTTGCATTCCTTAAAGAATTGATTAAAAATGTAAGAACAGGACAAAGGAATATATATTCAAGGAAATAATAATAGCAATCATGATAGTAAGCCTTCCTAATTCAATATTCCTAATGTTATGTTAAACTCCTAATTTTCTTTAGAAATCTTCTGGCTCTTATCAATATATCTTTATTCCAAAAAGATAAGACTAATTTGAGCATTGTCGGGTATTTGTATGTTACAATGACAAATGGTTATCAAAGAGAGATAAAACTCAGGAGAAATGCAATGTTTTTACAATGTTTTCTAATAGACTAATATATTTTAGTCTCTAAAACCTGCAATGTTATTTTACTTTATTTATTTTTGTAAAACCTGTTATTTTAGACTCAAAATGTATCAATATAAAAAGTAGTAAGCATTTTTCATGCTGTTACTTGGTGGAAACTTCAAACTTTCATTTTTGTGCCTGCTAACAAGGAAACAAAGTAATTATGATTATAAAACAAAAAGTTTGCCCTGAAATAAAGATTGGAACAGTTTTAAGTTGGTAAGTTTTGTTCAAATTACAGTCAGTTCTGCTTTCATGCAACATATGTGTTTCTAAAAATCTCCACGCTATGGAAAAGAATGCAATTGGGGCATGATACTCAAAAAATTTGTCAAGTAGAACACTAAAAAAAAAAAAGGAAAGAAGAGAACCTAGTAAAAATGGTGGCAGAGTTATACTTGTTAAATAGATAAGAAAGACATATCTACTACAACAAACATGGCACTTACCCTAGAAAACGCCCTGAGGTGTATTTAATGAAAGGGTTGCAGCTTGTGAGTTACAGTGAAGAGGTAGAAGGAAGGTTTCCTGAATCAACACGAAGTTGTAACCCCAGACGTGGATTAGGGTAGGCTGTTGATGTATGTACATTTTTTTGTGTTCTCTGAGACTCATCGGAGCTGTGTGCTGTCTCCTATGTTAACCTTAGAAACAAAACGGCCAGTTATTTTTACCAGAGAAATGCATTTATTGGGGAATAGGAGTAATTACAATCCAGGACAAGCAAACCACCCCAAAAACCATAGACACGTCCACCAAACAAAGGAGAGGAATGCTTTCTTTGAAGAAAGTGGGTAAATTGGGAAGGCTGTCATCAATGAAAAGTTCCTTGGAATAAAGTGAGTGTTGAGGTATAATGGCTTCTCACTGGCTGCCCTGTGACTGTTTCTCATTAGCAGGGTTACTGTCTGTGGAGGAGGAAAGCACACCGCATCTCAAACAGCAATTAAATGAAAGTAAATGATCCTGTCAAGTATACATTGAAACTACAGGATAGTGACAGTTGCAGTAATTGTTATGCCAATGGTTCTCAAACTGTGACTTGATCAGAATCAACTGCAGTATTTATTAAAACTCAGATTTCCCCCAGGGGTGCCTGGATGGCTCAGGTCATGATCCCACGATTTGTGGCTTCTAGCCTCCTGTGGGACTCTGTGCTGACAACTCAGAGCCTGGGCCTGCTTCGGATACTGTCTCCCTCTCTCTCTCTCTCTCTCTCTCTCTCTTTCTGCCCCTCCCCACTTTGCACTCTGTTTCTCTCTCAAAAATAAACACTTAGGGGCACCTGGGTGGCTCAGGTCATGATCTTGTGGTTTGTGGGTTCGAGCCTTGCATCAGGCTCTGTGCTAACAGCTCAGAGCCTAGAGCCTCTCTTTGAATTCTGTGTCTCCTCTCTCTTTGACCCTCCCCTGCTCTCTCTCTCTCTCTCTCTCTCTCCCTCTCAAAAATAAATAAAACATTAAAAAATTTTTTTAAATACTTAAAAAAAAAAAAACCCTCAGATTTGCCCCAATCCCAGAGTCTCTATTTTAGTATTTGCATTTCTAATCATTCCCAGAAGATGCTTGCCACTATGGGGAGGGGATGTGTGCCTACTTTGGGAAACCACCTGGTTACACCATACCAACTACTGCAGAAAGCAATTGAGAACACTGTGTCTCAGTACTTACATAGAGGAGAAAATCTGTGTTCAGCATGATTACCACAAGAATGTGACTTTCTCATCAAAAAGATCCCAACAACCTTCCTCTAACTTTCTTTGCTCCAATATTAGTAGCAAAACAAAGAAAATAAAATCAAATTTAATGTTTAGGTTCATGCAGTGTGTTGGGCATTTGGATTACGTCCTAACAAGTACCTGTCATCCTCCATTACCCAGAAACCAGGCATTTGCGGTGCGACTGACTTCCTCCAAGGATGAGACCTGATTAGACTAAATCAGTTAGTTTAAACTCATTCCCTCTGAGCATCCAAGGTTTATTCAGAGGAAAATTTCAATGATTTGGGAAGCAGTGGTTTCATTCTTTTCTATAAACCTGAATGGAGAAACAGGTCATTCCAGAAGCTGCTGGCAACCATGTATAATCATAAGACAAGCCAGAAGGAGGGCAAACCTAAAATAGCAGGAGACCAGAGCCAAGAAAATAATAGAAAAATAGAGCTGGATTCTTCATCGGACAGAACCTGAAAGCCCACACTACTACTAAACCTTTCAGTTATGTGACTGGATGAACCACTTTTAATTTTTAAGCCACTTTGAGTTGGACTCCTTGTAACTTTAACCAAACCAAACAAACAAGCATGCAAGTCAAAAGAAAAACAACAACAAACAACAACAACAAAAATATGTATAGGCAAGTAAAAGACAAGAGGTAATAAGTAAATGAAGCAAACAAGTATATTGAAGGAATGTAAATTCTCCACAGAAATCTACTTATAAACATTCTGCCTAAAGTGAATTTTGGATGTTTTTTACATGCAAGGACCAACATCTTCTTAGTAAGTATTCTGAAACAAAGTATCAATTTCAGGCAGTGGGAGACTGGGTAAATCGCCAAAAGGGCGAAAGGATACACAGTATCCAGAACAATGAAATGTAAAGGTTATTTCCACTGTCTCCTGGTTACACTTCAGTTATCTATACAGAAAATGAGTGTAGTCTCCACTTTAGAGTGTATGGTTCTTCTAATTCTTTGATCAACATCACAAAATCCCAAGGAAAAGAATCATTCTAACCTATTCTCACGTGCAGATATCTGAACTGCATAGAATTTTTACCTATTGTAACAGAGTTTTGGGCAAAGAGTGAGCAGAACTAGTTAGGCAGTCTTAACTCCCAACACCACTTACA
Organism: Suricata suricatta; assembly: GCF_006229205.1. Taxonomy (NCBI): domain Eukaryota; kingdom Metazoa; phylum Chordata; class Mammalia; order Carnivora; family Herpestidae; genus Suricata; species Suricata suricatta. The sequence continues at coordinate 110,972,860 of NC_043706.1, read as the reverse complement.
AAATTTCATCATGGGGCGCCTGGGTGGCTCAGTCGGTTAAGCGTCCAGCTTTGGTTCAGGTCATGATCTCACGGTATGTGGGTTCGAGCCCCGCATCAGGCTCTGTGCTGACAACTAGCTCAGAGCCTGGAGCCTGTTTCGGATTCTGTGTCTGCCTCTCTCTCTGACCCTCCTCTGTTCACACTGTCTCTCTCTATCTCAAAAATAAATAAAAAGGGTTAAAATTAAAAAAAAAAAGATTCTCTCTCTTTTTCCCTTGTCCCTCTCCCCTTCTTGTGTGCACATACCCTCTCTCAAGTAAATTTAAAAGAAAAGAAAAATATACTTAATTTGCCAGTTTGCCTGCTATAAGAGAAATTACTTCACTTTTATTTAGTCTAAGGGCAAATTAACCCCAGTAAACCAAATGACAAGTAAACCAAATGACAAGTAGAAGAGCATTATCTTAGGAGTGACAAGAATCTGAGTTTGAAATCCCACTTCTGTTATTTAACTCTACACAAGCTGTTTAACTTTGAGTTCCAGATTTCTCATCTGTAAGATGAGGATTATATGTAATTTATGGAGGATTTTGTGTCTGTCTGACAAATAAGATAGCCTATAAAAAGCACCTCACAGTGCCCAATAGATATTAGGTGCCTAAGATATGATGATTTATTATCTTATCCTAAATACTTCAACAGCTTCTTATCACAGAATATAAGGGAGTTATATTTCATCAGACTGTTTAGGCTATTCATGGAGGAAGGCAATATGAGTTCTCTTGACCAGAGAAGCCTCAGGGACACCACTATATTAGATGGCTATATTATATTGTATTGTATTATATTGTATTATATATTAATTATATTATATTATATTTTGAGGTTACTCCCAAACAGTGTTGGACAAGGGGGCCTCCACTGGGAGATCTCCTGGCAAAGGAAACCACAATAGTATCCAGGGCAAGCAGGGCAACATTCAGGTATACATATGGAGGCTAACAAACAGTTCCATAGAAACCAGATCACTATACAAAGTGTTTCCTATTTAAAAAAAAAAAAAAGGAAGAAGCCCTCGACGTTCCCCCGGACAATCAGTTTTCACTTTTGGCAGTGGGACAAGAAGCCTCAGGACTGAGTGTGTCCGTGGAAAATAAGTCATCCAACAATGAAGCTGCAGGAAAATTATGTAGCATTTTAGAAGTTGTTTATGAACACAGTCTCTGGGAATTTTTCTACAAAGTGGATGAAATTGTGATCCCATTTACTCCTGCTTGCCAAACAGTAATAATCTCAAGCCACTGAGTTTTAGAAAAAAGAGAATACCTTAACAGCTTTTGTACAGGCCAATCCCTCTGTCTTTTGTGTTATAAAAGCTACACTATTGGAAATCCGATCCATTGAAAATAATGTACATTTGGGACAAAAAGTACAGCACAGCAAATATATTCAATAATATGGTAATAACTTAGTATGGTGATAGATGGCTGCTACATTTATCACGGTGACCATTTAATAATATATATAATTGTCAGATCACTATGTTGTACACTTGAAACTAACACAATCTTATATGTTGACTATACTTCAACTAAAAATATATACATATCCAGTTCTGATTTATAGATATGTATTAATGGATAGGTGGCCAGAGTTTTGGTTTGTTTTTCTGGTTGTTTTAACCTTATTTTGGCATCTGCAATGTACTTTTTTAAAAGCCCTGTCAGAATAATAGGTTCACCTGAGAAAATTGTAGAATATACACTGGGAAACAGAATATGGTGCATGATATTTCTGTGATTTTGCTGCCCACCCCTTTCACCTCATTATTCAAATTGCATACTTGGGTATTATTCAAAATATGAAATATTATTCTCAATTTAACAGAATATTAAAATAATTCAAATATTTTTGTCATATTTATGATGAACTTTTCCTTTGTCTAAAAAAATATAATGAGATTAAAGAAAATATTTTTCTGGTGCTTAATACACAAAGATTTTTTTTTCAATGAACATGGTTGGATTCCTACTTCTACCATTACCAGCTAGATGACCTTGGACAAATGACCCAATTCCATACCATTAGGTACCAAAAGTAGAGAGAAATCCGTAAGTACCACATAGATTCTTATGAAGAATATAGTTAATGTAAATAATTAATATAAGATATCTTCTAAATTAAAAAGTATGGAGGTAGTTTTATATTTATGTATTCTAGATCCAATCAGCTGTCACTTAGACCTATGTGGCTTAAGAAGTAATTTACTTTGGGGGTACCTGGATGGCTCAATCGGTTGAATGCCCGACTTCGGCTCAGGTCATGATCTCGGTCCATGGGTTTGAGCCACAACTCAGGCTTGCTGCTGTCAGTGAAAAGCCCATTTCAGACCATCTGCCCCCTCTCTCTCTGGCCCCTCCCTCATTTGCTCTCTCTCTCAAAATAAATAAACATGAAAAAATAAGTAATTTACTTTGTTTAAGCCCAACTTCTGCATTTGCATATTGCAAAAAATAGAAATGATACCTGTCTACCCATAAGCTTCTAATGAAATTATATTCTCTAAAAGAGCATTGCCAAAGGTAAAATGTTATAAAATCTTTAAATAATAGGTATTATTGTCCCGATTACACCAAGATAAATCCTTAAAACACAGAGATACTTCAGTTATATATATTAGATTATAAACTCCATGAAGTTAGGGATTCTGACTCATTTGTTTCTTGATGTATTTTGAACTCCTAGAAGAATGCTTGATATATAGTGAGTGTCCAATAAATGCTAACATAAATATATAGAAAAGCATATTAGTCTATGTTTTAATAGTGACAGGTTGAGAAAAAAAATAATGATTTGCGTGCTACTGAGATATCAGTTGGCAATGAGGGTGAAGAATTTTCTGAAGGGTAAGGAAATCAGTTGATAGAAGATAGTGTATTTTTATTCCATAATTTACATTGGAAAATAGTAGCCATATGATATTTCCTTTGGGGCTAAGCAGTACATTAGTTTTCTTCCACATATGTGAGAAAAAAAACTCAAATCAATGAGAATAAACTAGAAGCAATTATTCAGCAATCTAGGGAGCTTTTCAAGAAATAAAATGTGATACTTTTCCTCATATTGATACCTATTTTCCTCTACAGGCTGTATCTCTCTCTGCATGTACACCTAAAGTTCTATTAAATGATTACTATTCATAATAGTGACTCAGGGTCCTCAAAGAAATGATATGTTACATTTAGTGTTATCCTTACTAATACAGAGAAGTATGTAATATGTCTCATAAATACATTTTCTTCATAAAAAGTATCACTACTTTTTAAAGTTGTGGTACCTACTTCTTTCTTCTAAACATTTAAAAAATTTTATAATGTTCATTTAGTTTTGAGACAGAGAGAGCCAGAGTGTGAGTGGGGGGAAGGACAGAGAGAGAGAGAGAGGGACAGAGACAGAGAAAGAGACAGAATCTGAAGCAGCCTCCCAGGCTCTGAGCTGTCAGAACAGAGCTCGACGTGGGGCTTGAATCCATGGACTGTGAGATCATGATCTGAGCCGAATTCAGATACTTAACTAACTGAGCCACCCAGGTGCCCCTCCTCCAAACATTTTAATTAAGCATCTATTATGTGTCATGAAATGTAGAGAATTCAAAGAGACTCAATCTATTTTTGTAGACCACCAATAATTATATATCAGGTTCATTTCCTGTAAAACCAAAAACAATTAAGTCATTAATATGTATCTAGGAGGTTGATATTCTGGATTTTCCTTTCTGAGAAGCTTTGCTATTAACTATTAGTTTTTTGTTAGTTTTTGTGTATTTCTCTGTGCATGAGTATAATATTCAGAATACTATAATGTCATCATGTATTATTTTCTGGCAGCTTCCAATGTATATTTCTATCCAAATATTCAGTATATTACAATTATGAATTTACCTGTCTGTCTCCCCAACAACTGTAGTCTGAGTTTACTAAGATAGAGATTATGGTTTGACTTTGTTTTTCTAACATGTAACACAGTACCTTGAGTATTATATATATTAAATAAATGTGGAAAGAAGAAAGAAAGGAAGAGAGGAAGGGTATAAAAATCCACAGTTTACTGCAGATGATCATGTGATCTGAAACTGTAGACTTTTAAAAAATTAATTTAGGGGCGCCTGGGTGGCTCAGTCGGTTAAGCCTCCGACTTCCGCTCAGGTCAGATCTCACGTTCGTGGGTTCGAGCCCCACGTCAGGCTCTGTGCTGACAGCTAGCTCAGAGCCTGGATCCTGCTTCCATGTCTGTGTCTCCTTCTCTTTCTCTGACCCTCCCCCTCTCATGCACTGTCTCTCTCTGTATCAAAAAATAAATAAAACATTTTAAAAATTTTAAAAAAATTAATTAATTTATTATTTTTTAATTTGCATCCAACTTGGTTAGCATATAGTGCAGCAATGATTTCAAGAGAGATTCCCTAATGCCCCATACCCACTTAGCCCATTCCCCCTTCCATAACCCTCCCAGCAACCCTCTGTTCTCTATATTTAAGAATCTCTAATATTTTATCCCTCTCCTTGTTTTTATATTATTTTTGCTTCCCTTCCCTTAGGTTCATCTGTTTTGTATCTTAAATTCCTCATATGAGTGAAGCCACATGATATTTGTCTTTCTCCCACTGACTAATTTTGCTCAGCATAATACCCTCTAGTTCCATCCATGTAGTTGCAACTGGCAAGATTTCATTCTTTTTGAATGCCAAGTAATACTTCAATGTATATATGTACACCACATCTTCTTCATTCATCAGTGGACATCTGGATCAGGATTTTTAATACAACTAAATGTATTAATGACAAATTATGCTGGATATTTAAGAGCATAAAAAAGCAAAAGAAACAATACTATAGGGGTAAGTTTATAACAGGAATGAGATCATGTCTACCAACATGTACTAGGAAACATCTTTTTTCTTTTTTTGCCACATAAAGAGAAGTCAGACCCTATGGAACTGGACAGAGTCTACTCTTGCAATACAAGTCACCTTGAACCATGAGAGGCTCAGGTTTCCGTAGCCAGACTAAAGCAGAACATTGTGGCTATTACCTGAAAGACACAAGTAGGAGGAGGATGAAGCACTTAATCATCCTCTATTTATGCCTTTTTGCCTGAACTACCTGAGTAATTGGCTTACCTCTCCAGTTTTCCTAGAATGTGAAGAATTGGTAGACTCTGCAAATGGAAATTTGTCTGGCCTTACCCTAGGGTACTGGTCTCTTCGTTATGAATCACCCCCACACTCTAAATAATAAAACAACTAGAAACGCACCAAGAAAGGTTCTACCAAAATTAATGCCTGCTGCTTCCAGACTTGAGAAATAGAAACGCAAAAGTAAATGAAAGGAAAACAAAAGCACAAATAAAACTGGAGCCTGGTATAGTCCCACAGAGCAGGTTTTACTGGTATAGCAGCAATCTCACTAGAACTCTGTGCAGGGCTCCGGGATCACACCCCAAAGACACACCCCCGGGGATCTTAGATGGCTTCCCCCCACCATTCTGTCCACTGCTGGCATTTCTCATTGGTATCTGTTAGGACAGCTGGGAAGATATTATCTTACCAAAATAAACATTTTTTAATTGAAAGTTATGATTGCACCTTCAGTACAGCCCAGATTATGGTGTGTCAGCTTCGTTGTATATTATTTTCCTATTCCTATTCCAGGAAAGATCTCTATCTGTGACTGCCTGCAGAGAAGAGGAAAAAAGTCCAAAATGGAGCATTATAACTTATAGCCCAGAGGATAGAAAAAGAAGAGAACAAACAGCAACAACAACCTGGGGTCCCATATCATCCTTACCCTTAGAAAAGGAAAAAGAGGGGCGCCTGGGTGGCTCAGGTCAGATCTCACATTCGTGGGTTCGAGCCCCACATCAGGCTCTGTGCTGACAGCTAGCTCAGAGCCTGGAGCCTGCTTCCGGTTCTGTGTCTCCTTCTCTCTCTGCCCCTCCCCCTCTCATGCTCTGTCTCTCTCTGTATTAAAAATAAATTTAAAAACATTAAAACATTTTAAAAAAAGAAAAGGAAAAGATATACTTGATTGTAAAGTGGCTTAGTTCATATATGCAAGAATATTTTTATAAGCCTACCAGAAAAGAAAGTGCAGCCTCTAAGCAAATTTAAAAGGTATTTTAAATGTGGATGTATACTGTCAAATTATATGCCAAAAAAATCCTTTACCTATATGACCTCTTCAGTCTTACAAACTACATGGGATTCACTCTCCACATTGGCTTGTGTGAAGGCCTAGGAGGCCATGCATGCCCCTAAACTCTCTCTCTGCCCCACTCTTTGCCTTCCTAAAGACATAGTTTAAGTGGTGTCTACTCAGAGACACTTTCCATCAACACTTTTTTAATCTTTTTTTTTAAGATTTTATTTTTCACTAATCTCTAAACCCAACATGAGGCTTGAACGGGCAACCCAAAGACAAAGAGTCGCATGCTCCTCCAACTGAGCCAGTCTGGCACCCCTATTTCTTTAACTTTCTACTTGGAATACTTTTCTTCCCTACTGAGGTTCCTTGTCTTCTTTTATCAGAATTTTTATGAATTTTAACTACTTCATATGCTTCCTTGCTTATATCTATTTACCGCAGTAGAATTTATGTTTCCAAAGGGCAAGTGCCTTCTCTCTCTTATTGATCACTGGATTCTCAACACCCAGCTCTGTGCTTGACATACATTAAGTACTCAGATATTTTTTGAGTGAATGAAAGAACTGGACAAACTAGGGTAAAAAAAAAACATGGTTTATTTACTAGCCTTGCTATTTATGTACTGCATGATCTTGACAGTTTTTTTACCTCCTTAACTAGCTTTTAATTTCCTTCCTTTGTAAAGTGATAATAGTTCTAAACACATACAGGTGTTGTGAGCATTAAATGAAATAACATGAGTAAAGAGCATCATGTCTAAAAAGAATTTACAAGTTTTCTGTCAGTGCCTGGATCAGAAAGGGGGACAGAGAGATAGGGAGCGAGTGAACCCAGCCAGGCACTCATTGGGAATTCAATAAACACTCATGGCAAGTGGAGGCAATCTGAGTTGTTGGTTGGCAGCTTCTTGAGGCAGAAGACCACGATCTACTTGGCTACAATTTGCTTAGAAGGCGCACACAGGTCTCTAGAAGGAGGAGATCATTAAAATTCCTTTTCCCTCAAGACATTTTAAGGATAGATTTCCACAAACTATCTCTATTCAACTACCAGATCCTGTGTTGTTGTTGTTTTCTTGTAGTTTCCTTGAAGGAACTATGTGTCAAACAGTATGACAGAGATAGGATTTTCAGGGCTTTATGCATAACCCTATCCTAATATCACTCCTATCACTACATAGCTAGAGAAAGGAGGAAAAAATCTAGAGCAGAACATGAGTCCCTCTATAAAGGAAGCCAAAGAAATCTGTAAAGGGCTCATTTTTAATTTTTTTAAGGTTTATTTATTCTTGAGAGAGAGACAGAGAGACAGAGAAAAAGAAACAGCGAATGAATCGGGAAGGGGCAGAGAGAGAGAGAGAGAGAGAAAGAGAATCTGAAGCAGGCTCCGGGCTCTGAGCTGTCAGCACAGAGCCAGACACAGGGCTTGAACTCACAAACCATGAGATTATGACCTGAGCTGAAGCCTGGTGCGTAACCGACAGAGCCCCCCAAGAGGTCTCAAAGGCTCTTTTTTAAGGTTTACAGCATTGGAAAATGTAGAGAATTAGAAAAGAGAGCTTTTTAGTCTAACATAATTCTATAATTGTGTGTGTATATATGTATATACATATGTATATAACTGTATATAAACTATCCCCATAAAATTAAGAATATTTTGGTTATGAATTTCATTACAAATCATTTATGTAAAAATTAAAAGTCTTGCAAAGAATACCATATTTTATTTTGAAAATGTATGCACATTATCACTTGGCGATCAACACAAAATTAAGATATATTTTCAGTTTTTATCTAAAAGCTTTTTTAAGCTAGCCCATTTTCGGTTTGAACTGTTCAGTTAATTTGTTTGGTCTTCTGCTAGTGCTTTGGGAAGGCTTTAACAAGTATATTAGGTAAACTCTATTTCTACTGAAGGTATGGGTCTGCAAGCAGAGATTCTTTATAAAACTAAAAAATGACATACCAAAGTCAATATTTTCACGGACAGTAGCTAGATTTCCCTGAATCACCAGTGTTTGGAGGCGTGTATTGGGGATGGGTGATATTTCTATGTTGGTTTTTGTTTGTTTTTGTTTTTGTGGGTTTTGGTTTTAACTTTTGTTTTTTTTGGATAAGAGCACTTCAATGAGCCTTGAAGAGGGCTCAGCTAATTGTTGAAAGTTAACTTCCTACTTCCAACATGGTGGCTCTCAACCTCATGATAACCAACCCTCCTGCTTCTGGTAATGACTTCGTTACATCGTCATTATGATCCTGACATAAAATTCATAGATAATGCAACCTACTAATATGCATAATTTCAAAGAAGGAAGGAAGGAGAGATGGAAGAAGAGGTGGAAGGAAGGAAGGAAGGAAGGAAATCCCAGCCACACAATTTTAGAGTCATAATAGGAAAATAAAATAATTTCTATTCCGACATGTAAGGACTCAGGCACTAGTACACCAGAAGACATATTAAAATTGTCAGATGCTTGCACATACATGAAATGAATAAGGTGATTTTTGACACATAGAGTAAGGCGAACTCATTTTGTATAAATTATAGGAAAACAAAAACAAGGAAGTATGTACAGACACTAGAACAAAAAATGGTGTTCTGATAAAATGTAGCAGTTAGAATAATCTCCCCTTCTTCCCCCGAGATGTCCACATCCAAATCTTGGAACATGTGAATGTATATCTATTAAGCTACATGGCAAAGAAACAATAAGATGGAATTAAGATTGCTAATTGGCTAACCTAAAAGTGAGATTATCCTGGATCATCTGGGTATCATGAGGGCCATTAAGAACAGTAAAAGTAGAAAAGATAGAGAAAGAGATATGGAGACAGAAGCAAGGCCAGAAAGGTACGATGTGAGGAGGGCTTACCTGGGCTCACCTTTGCTCGCTGTGGAGATGGAGAGAGGCGAAAGGAATGCTGGTACCCTAGGAAGGGAAAGCATTCACCTCTATAGCCTCCAGAAAGAAACACATCCTGTCAAAACCTTGATTTTAGCCCAGTGCAAACGATATCAGGCTTCTAACATGTGGAACAGAAAGATAAGAAATGTGTATTATTTGAAGCCACTAACTTTGTGGTGCTTTATCAGAGCAGAATAGAAAATACAATAAACACACCAATCTCATCTATATGATAAGAGAAAGAGAGATACAACATTATTGAAATAAGGACTAGGGCACCTCGGTGACTCAGTTGGTTAAGCTTCCAGGTCTTGTGTTCGGCTCAGGTCCTGGTTTCATGGTGCTTGAGTTTGAACTTTGTGAGAAACCTGCTTGGAATTCTCTCTCTCTCTTCCTGCCCCTCCCCCACTGAATGAATGAATGAATGAATGAATGATAAATAAATAAAATAAATAAATGACAATACTGATGACAAGTCGAGACAAATTGCAAACTTTCCTAGGGGAGGGGGAAAAAAGGGAAATATGCTACCCTCACAAATGGCTTGAGTTCTATTAATATGGAATCAAAATAAGTCATTATTTTATGGCAAGGAAAGAGACAGAGACATATTAATCACGGAAAATCCATCTCATTTCCTGGTAAACTGCTACCTGTGAAGACATGCTTTAGACACTGGCACTTAGAACTTGAAGTACATCCTTCTATTGGTTTTATAAAATAAAGAATGGATTGAAATGAAATAAGCAGGCAAATGATGAAACAAATGTCTATAAAGAAGTTGTACAATTATCTTCCAGGGACAGTATAAAAATTTGGAAAACCTAAATGCACAATCTAAAATTTTGTAAATAAAGACACCTGGATAGCTCCATTGGTTGAGCATCTGACTTCAACTCAGGTCATCATCTGGCAGTTCATGGGTTCAAGCCCTCCTTCGGGCTCTGTGCTGACAGCTCAGAACCTGGAACCTGCTTCAGATTCTGTGTCTCCCTTTCTTTCTGTCCCTCCCTCACCCACACTCTGTCTCTCTTTCTCTCAAAAACTAAATAAACATTTAAAATGTTTTTAATTTATAAATAATTTCACTGTGCTTTTTCACAACGGATTTCTTACCAACTATTGACAGGTTGCAGAATAAGTGAAAAATATATAGGTTGGAAACTGTCAACTAAATTGTGTTCCCCCAAACTTTTTTGGTCTCCAGGTTCATAACTGTCATCAAATTTTTAAAAATGTTTTAATGTCTATTCATCTTTCAAAAGAGAGAGACTGTGAGCAGGGGAGGGACACAGAGAGAGGGAGACACAGAATCCAAAGGGGGTCCAGGCTCTGAGGTATCAGCACAGAGCCAATCTGGGACTCAAACTCACAGACTGTGAAATCATGACCTGAGCTGAAGTTGGACACTGAACTGACTGAGCCAACTAGGCACCTGCCCCATAGCCTCATCAAATTTGAGAGGTTTTTTGACAATTATAATTTCTTTCTTCAAATATTTCTTCCTTCCCCCTTTAGAAATTCCAATCACATGTACAGTAGGCCACATGAAACTGTCTCAGAGCTGATACACTCTCCATTTTCTTTTAAAGTCTTTTTTCTACCTATTCATTTCAGTGATTTTTATTGCTTTATCTGTAAATTCACTAATTTTTTTCTTCAGTGCTTAGTCTCCAGTTAACATTGTTTAGTATGTTTTTCCTCCTTAACGTTGTATTTTTCACCTGCAGAAATTCTTCCAACTTTTTAACTATCATATTCCATCTTTCTTCTAGCTACTTTAACATGTAGAATGGAGTTATAAGTATTTTAATGTTCTGCCAATTACAACATGTTGTGTCAGTTCTCATTGACTGATTGATTGACCAGTTTTGATCAGCTGATTCGTCTCCTAACTATGTGTTGCATTTCCCCCACTCCTTTTATATCTAGTAATTTTTTATTAGATATCAGACAACATTAATTTTACCTTGGGAAGTGTTGGATATTTTGCATTCTAAAAATATTTGAAGCTTTTTGTTAGGAACAGTTTGATCTTTTGGTGTCCTGCTTTTAAGATTTGTGATGCAAGACCTGAGCCATGTGTGATCTAAATATTCCCAGTGCCAAGACTAGCTTTGTGAATTATGTAGTTGTTAAGTGTGGCTGGTGCTATTAAGCTCTCTTCCCCATCCATTATGAATGCTGGGTCCTGTTCTCTTACTTTAGGTGGTCCTCAATTACTATCAAGGGAGGTAGTTTTCTCAAATGCATGCACTGAGATGTACTTTGATGAATATTAGAGGATGGTTCTCTGTAGTTGTCCAGAGTTTTATCTTTGTGTGGCTTTCTCCTCTCTGGTACTGTAGCTACCATGTGAAGTACCTTTTTGTTGTTGTTTCATTTTAGATAAACTTTATCCCTAGTGTGGAGCTCGAACTCATGACCCCAAGATCAAGAGTGGTATGCTCTACCGCCTGAGCCCACCAGGTGCCCCTAGCCACGATGTGAACTTAAACTGCATTCTTTTCCTTGAATTCTAAGCTCAATCTCCTCAAATCAGGGAGTCCACTGATCTCTTTCCTCTTTATGATCTGGAAATTCTCTGAAGATAGGAGCAATCGTAGGGCTCATATTCTCTTCCTCTCTGCCAGAAATCATTGTCCTTTGCCATTTAAGGCCAATGTCTTAAAAATCACTATTTTCTTTACATGTCATTTTTTAGTTGTTTCAGATAGAAGAGTAAATTTGGTTTTTGTTGTTCTATCTTGGCTATAAAGAAAGTTGATGTGCCTTATATATGTTATATATGTGGATTATTTTTAATATTAGAGTTTTAAATATTGGAGTGTAAATTCACAAGTCTAATGTATTTATATTCATCATTATTACTGATATACCTGTGTACATTTCTCCAACCTTAATTTACTTTTGCTTAGCATTTCTGTTTATTTTTAATGCTTTCACCTTTTAAAACAAATCCTCCCCTTTAGGACAAAAAATTAGCAAATTCTTAAATTTTTAAAATTTTCCTCCACAGCGATGCCTATCATGTAATTTTTTTCTAGGCTTTTAATTCTGGAGCATTGTGGATATATTTCTTCTTTTTAATTGTTCTTAAGTAAATGGCTACAATAAGAAAAAATTTCAGTAAGCTATTAAATCATCTTCAATTCAGATATTTTTTGCAGCATTTCTTGGATTTTTCTCTCCTCCTACTTTAACAAAAACTATTGTTTATATGAGTCTTTGTGTAAGGCTTTATATAAGTCATTTTTAGGGTTTTCCATGCCCAAGAATTTTTATTTTTATTATGTTGACATAGCTGAAAACAGTTTGGCTTAAAAACTCTATATTTCAGGGGTGCCTGGGTGGCTCAGTCAGTTAAGCATCTGACTTCAGCTCAGGTCATGATCTCATGGTTCGTGGGTTTGAGCCCCGTGTCAGGCTCTGCTAACAGCTAGCTCAGAGCCTGAAGCCTGTCTTCGGATTCTGTGTCTCCCTCTCTCTCTGACCCTTCCCTGCTTGTGCTATCTCTGCCTCTCAAAAATAAATTAAAAACATGTCAAAAATTTTTTAAAGCTCTATTTCAAATTATAGTGATACCTTGGTTTGCAAGCATAATTTGTTCGAGAAACATCCTTGTAATCCAAAGCACTTGTATATCAATGCAAATTTTCCCATAAGAAATAATGGAAATCATATATTTCATTCCACACTTCAAAAATATTCACAGAAAACTGATTACAATGCTGTAATATAATACAAAACAATACAAAATACAAAGGAAATATATATATTTTTAATATCACATAGGAACATACTCAGATATATAATAAAACTTCGATAAATGCCTGTTAAATTTATGTAAATAAGCAAGGCCTTATCTTAGTCACATTATAAGACTACTCAAAGTCTCCCAAAAGTGTGGTAGGTTATAGAGAGCTTGAAAAAGAAAGACAGGGGCACCTGGGTGGCTCAGTTGGTTAAGCAGCCAACTTTGGCTCAGGTCATGATCTCACACTGCAAGGGTTCGAGCCCCATGTTGGGCTCTGTGCTGACAGCTCAGAGCCTGGAACCTGCTTCAGATTCTGTGTCTCCTGCTCTCTCTGCCCCTCCCCCCTCACTCTGCGTCTCATTCTCTCAAAATAAAATAAAGACATAAAAAAGAAAAAAGAAAAAAAAAAGAAAAACAAACAAGAATGAGCAAAGGTTTGGTCACTAATTAATTGTCTTGGAACATTTTACAAAGGTAGTAGTATTTCTTAAAGTTCCATGGATTATTCCATTGTAGGGCTAAGATTAAGTACCACTTTCTCAAAAATTTGGAAAATGAGGGGTGGAAACACAACTGCCTGAAGTCAGATTGTCTCCACCTGTTTTGTTTTTGTTTTTGTTTTACTTCCTCAGAAAGAAAGACCTGTTTTGCTGCCCAAAATTTACTCTTAAGGATACTGGGGCAAGAGGCACCTGGCTAGCTCAGTCAGTAGAGGATGTGACTCTTGATCTTGGGTCATGAGTTCAAGCCCAGGTTGGGCAAAGAGTTTACTTAAACACAGGCAGACACACACACACACACACACACACACACACACACTCCTACACAAAAGGATACTGGGTCAAGAGTTGTGGGCTGGGATTTGGAGCCAGTACTGATTGTCCCACGATAATGGGGGGCAGGGAGAGAAAAACAGTACTCCAGCTCTTTTTTTTCTATTTTATCATCTCACTGCTTTACTGGGCTGCATCCAAGGCTAAAATTATCTGCACACGTACATGCACACACATACCAACCAATTGCCAAGAAGGCAACAGAGGCAATACCCTTGGGTTCTCTCACAGTGTCTTTCATTTTCTTGTTCTAGTTCCTGGAAGTTGAAAATAGGAGAGGTTTCTAGCAGTTGGGCTACTGTAGTATCTTGGTTGAAATTAGCATCAAAACAGTGACTATTAAAACCATTCCAAAAAAATGACACAAAATGAAAGCTTCCAACTCTTAATTTCGGCTCAGGTCATGATCTCACAGTTCATGAGTTCAAGCCCTGCATGGGGCTCTGCATGGACAGTGTGGAGGCTGCTTGGGATTCTCTGTGTCTCTCTTTGTCTTAGTCTCTCTCTCTCTCTCTCCTTCTCTGTCTTTCCTTCACTTGTGCTCTCTCTCTCTCTCTCTCAAAAAAAAAAAAGCTTTTAATATAATAAAAAACAGAGTTAGACTCTGGGTTCAGATGAAGTTTTGAATACCTCATGGGTGTTTGAGTGTCCTGCAAGATTCTTTGTTATAGAATTCCTTGTTATTTTAGAACTGCCCTGCATCTCGCAGGACATCAATAATCCTTGGCTCCTGCTTTTCTCTCTACATCTTAATACACTGTGCCAAAATGTGAAGGATCTTCCAAGCCCTGATCAATTTGAACTTTATACTAAAAGTCAGTGGAAGATGCTAAAGGCTTTTAATGAAGAAAAATACAAGGTTCAATTCGACAGTAGTGAACTAGACTGGGCCATGCTATCAGTTCCTAAAAGAAGGCACCACTTTGGGATCTCCATATTATCAACAGAGAATAGTCATGAACAAGGCAAATAGCAGACAATAAGTAAATGGGTAGATAGATGGATAAAGGGAGAGAAAGAAAAAGAGAGAGATAGAAAAGAACATAGAAAACAAGAAGACCAGGGAGCAGGGCAAATACAACTATCTAATTATCAAAGAAGATACAAACAAAAGTAGTCATAGTGGAATAGTGAAAACTGGATAGATGAAAAACATTTAGAAGAAATAATCAATAGGTCCTATGAAATCATGTAATGTAGTAACTAGAACATGGATTCTTTAATGCAGCTAATTCCCAACTTAGGCGATAATTCCATTTAAGCACAGAAAAGGCGTAATAATACAAGAAGTCCAAAGATAAAGCTATTAAATTGTTCATTTCTGTAAGATATGCATAGTTTCTTAAACACATACTTATTTTTCATATCACATAGGAGAATACTCAGTATATAATAAAACTTCAATAGATGCCTGTTCAATTTATGTAAATAGGCAAGGCTTTATCTTATTCCTATAATCAAGCTACTCAAATCTTCCAGAAAAGTATGATGGATTATATAGAGCTTGAAAAAGAAAGATAAACAAGAATGAGCAAAGGCTTGGTCACTAATTAATTGACTTTGAACATCTTACAAAGGTTATGAAAAATAAAGATTTTGTGAGAAAAAGAAAAAAATTAAACACAGAATATTTCCTGCAGCATTATTCACAATAGCCAAGATATGGAAACAACCTAAATGTTTGTCTACAGATGAATGGATAAAAAAGATGTGATATACACACACACACACACACACACACACACAGAAAGTAG
>NC_043706.1:110928523-110957327 GCF_006229205.1 Suricata suricatta | reverse complement strand
TATATATATATATATATATATATATATATATATATATATATATACACATATATTACATTTTCCCTTTGCAGAATTTCAGTATTCAAAGGGCATCAGGATGTGTTCTGTTATTGTTGGATAGCTTATTGGCTTCACCAGTTAGGTGTAGGTAATTGTCCTCTTCTAACTGTGCACAAAAGTAGTTTCTATGCCTCATCTCTTACAAACTGTTCTCTCAGCATTGCCTACCCTTCCGGCCAAATTATGTGGTTTCTAAGACTTTAAGGGTCTTACTATATAACAGAATCTCCTTGATTAGAAGGAATCTCACTTAGTCAAAAGATCCAGTGTTCATTTCCTAGGGCCACTAGAAGAAAGTACCACAAACTCTGTGGTTTTAAACAGCTGAAATATATTGTTTTACAATTCTGAAGACTAAAAGTCTAAAAGCAAGATGTCAGCAAGACCATAGTCTCTATGAAGACTCCAGGGAAGGATCCTCCTGTGCCTCTTTCTAGATTCTGGTGGAAGCTAGGAATCTTTGGCAGTTTTTTGGTTTATGGCAAAATAGCTCCAATGTCTGACTGACTTCACATGGCCTTCTTCCTGTGTGTCTCTGTTTCCTCTTCTTAGAAGGATTAGGGTCCACTCTCATCCAGTACGATCTCATCTTAATTTGATTACATTCTGCAAAGATCTTATTTCCAAGTAAGTGTACACTTATAGCTGCCAGGGTTAAGATTTTGTTGACACAACTCAACCCATAACAGATACCTTTCCATTTTGTTCTCATTTGAAAGCACAGTGATGAATGATCTAATATAGTTATATATACAGTAGATGTTTAATTCACATTAGTTGATTTTGATTTCTACACTTATTAATTTTTGTGGCAGTGGTAATAATAAGAAAAACCTTAATGAAAAAACGATTTTCTGCTTATACCTGTAAAAAAACATGTTGAAATAACAAGTTTTAATAATGATGTGTTACTCAATATTTTATGTGTTGTTCAAATCCTATTTTTGCTTTTATTTTTTAATATATTTCTGGAAACAGAAACTCATATAAAGTAAATTGAACCAAACTAAACTATCTAGGACTAAGCTGTGATACTGTCTTCATCTGAAACAAAATGACAACTACTTTAAAACAAAGTAATGTAACACAGGCTTTGCTTGAATGGAGAGCAGATGTAAGATCTGAATATTCAATAACTGCTGAGCAGAAAGAGCAAACCTCTGGGTATTGTGGGGGGTTTTTCCAGCTAATGATGCTAATTAAAATTAGAACTCCCACCATTAAAATTGCCTGCAGCTCTATGGTTCGTGCTGGTATTGTGGGTGTACACTGAAAGTACTTCAGTTGAGGACACCACAGATTGCCTGTGCTCTACCCACCCACACCGTCCTGTCACTGTGGAGAGACTGCAAACAGCATAACTAATAAAGTTATTGTGCTCTTGTGAAAGAATCATAGCATGTTTGAAGAGAGTGTACTAACCCTGTTGTAAAGTGTTGATTGCACTCTATAGTAAAGGAAATGAAAGAACAAAGATAAAGTGTTTTTAATTCTTACCCTGTTTGCTCTTGCTTGTTTTATTTCATTTCAATTTACACCTATATTCAAGAACACTAAAAACGTATCACCCAGCTTCAAAAGCAGTTTTATTTTTTCTACATGCTTTTGTAACAATTTGATGCATTAAAGAACAGATATGCAAGCTAACTTAGAAACTGATGAATAAGAAATAATGTCCAATCTCAAATAACTGTGAACTCAATTTGCTATGTTTACCACAATAAAAAGAAGAAAGAGGGATAAGAAAGATGGTAGAGAGAGAGAAAGAAAGGAGAACCAGAGAGAGAAAGAGAGAGGGAGAAAAATGAGTTATTTTGATTTACAGTTCTGTTCTTACCTTTCAAGATTTCTACTTCCTGGGCCATAACAGTATCAAGTAACAATGCTGACTGTAAACTTTTGGAGAACATAGCAATAAGCAAATAATCAATATTTTGAAAGCTCAAATTCGATATTAGAAATTTTTAATGATGTGCCAATCCTCATTAATGACTATTAATGCAAAAATATGTGCATAAGTATGAATATTCATCCAAACAAATATCCCCTATACATAAGAAGCAGGCTTTTTGGAAAGTGGATAGCGTGAGAAGCAGAAGTATGGAAATTATTTGGATATTGGGGTTTTTAAATTGAAAACAGTAAAGGAAATTTTTGAAATTTTAGCTTGAGACTGTAGAGTTTCTATTTATAACACTAATGCTACCTTTCTTAGATCATTTACATAAAAACAAAATATGCATGAAATGAATAATATTTACATATTGATTGCCTCTACACTCATTGTGGTATAACAAGTCTTTAGAGTAGAACTCATGAGTATTGATGTATAAATATAAATTTGATTCCAGGTAAATGAAAAAAAATATTTCAAAGTTTACACTTGGAAGATTTTTTAAACAAAAAAAAGTGATGGCAGGATGAAGCTCCATGGTTTTGAGTAGCAATTGATGGACGTTTCATACATTATTTATGAGATATATAACCAATATTAAAAGCCAGATAAAATTATATTTTATTGTTAATGAACATCATTTGAAATCATCCTTGTGTGGTGATTTAGTAAGGATAAAAATCACTTACCTTTTCTGAACTACTTCTCTTAAGAACAGAGTTCCTATAATTGCATTCCTGTCTCTCTCTCTTTCTCTCTCTCTTTTTTTTTTTAGATGTATCTATAAAGACATTTGGCATCTCATCAGCAGAAACAGCAGCTGGAGAAAGGCCTTCCTACGTGCTCTGCCAAGGGAATTGCAAGTTTAGGTGGGGTTTTAATACACGTGAAGGATTTACTGACATAACATAGATTGCATGCTTTCATTCCATTATTTGTGTCTTTCTCTTTTAATGGAAATGAAAACAATTATAGAGCAGAAAAGATAAAGTTCCTCTTGAGAATACTGTATTATAGTCCATGAAGAGGAATAAACTGACAAATACACACAGAAGGTGGGTATTTACACATCACATGACACTAGTTAAGCTTTATTTCTATGTTCAAATTTTGTAGGAAACATCTGTGAAAGCCAACACAAGCCAACAAATCAAAAACATTCTAGGTAGGTGAAGGAAGTCTTTATTAACTTTCCTGGAACTGCTAGTGATTATCTAGCATTTTTACATTTTGAACATCATTAATAGGTTGTTTCTCTCATCAAGTCCACACAATTTAGACTTTCAAAAAATTCAAAATATTAGACAAATATTCCCTGATTCTAACCGCGGAGGTTTACTTCATAGTGTGCTGACCATTCTTCAGCGGGCAAATCCCACTCTGCATGCTGTGGTCCAACATCAAACCTAAGCAACGATTCAACAAATTGGGAATCAAATCTCAATCTAAAAAGGGAAAGGAAGCTGTAAAAATATACTTGCTAGAGCTCTGGTAAATATATGGGATGTGGACATTATCAAATAGTCAAATTACTCTGTGTTTGATTCATGCTTAATTAAAGAATCATAGAAATATAAAGATGCAGGTGGCCTCATCTGTCAAATTCCACATTCATTTTACTTTATTTTATTTTAATATTTATTTATTTATTTTAAGAGAGAGAGAGAGAGAGCACACATGCATTTACAAGCACAAGAGGGACAGATGAAAAAGGAATGAGAGAGAATCTTGGGCTTGGAGCTAAATACAGCCTTGAGTTCAAAATTGTGAGATCATCACTAGAGCTAAGATCAAGAGTCAAACACTTAACCAACTGATCCATCCAGGTGCCCCTCAACACTCATTTTAAAGCAACTTTACATTTAAAACTTTTTTAATGTTTATTTTTGAGAGAGAGAGAGAACGCGGAAGAGGCAGAGAGAGAGAAAGAGATATAGAATCCAAAGCAGGCTCCAGGCTCTGAGCTCAGGCCAATGCAGGGCTCCAACCCATTGTGAGATCATGACCTGAGCTGAAGTCAGACACATCACAGACTGAGCCACCCAGGTGACTCTAAAGTAACTTTGCATTTTATTTTATTTTTTTTAATGTTTTATTTATGTTTGATACAGAGAGAGACAGAGCATGAGAGGGGGAGGGGCAGAGAGAGAAGGAGACACAGAACTGGAAGCAGGCTCCAGGCTCTGAGCTAGCTGTCAGCACAGAGCCTGACGCGGGCTCGAACCCAGGAACGTGAGATCTGACCTGAGCCGAAGTCGGAGGCTTAACCGACTGAGCCACCCAGGCGCCCCTACATTTTAAAATTAAGTCATATTGGGATACTGGGTGGCTCAGTCAGTTGAATGTCTTAAGTTTGGCTCAGGTCATGATCTTGTGGTTGGTGAATTTGAGCCCCGCATCGGTCTCTGTGCTGACAGCTTGGAGCCTGGAGCCTGCTTCGGATTCTGTGTCTCTCTCTCTCTCTCTGCCCCTCCCCTGCTTACACTCCGTCTCTCATTCACTCTCTCTCTCTCTCTCTCTCTCTCTCTCTCTCTCTCTCTGTCCCTCTTTTTCTCTCTCTGAAAAATAAATAAACATTAAAAAAATTTTTAATAAAATTAAGTCATATTTTAAGGTGGCTGTCTCTCTTAGTCAGTGGAGCATGCAACTTTTGATCTCAAGGTTATAAATTCAAGCCCCATGTTGGATATAGTGATTAGTTAAAATAAAATCTTCAATTGCTGGGAAACCATACTCATGCAGCCACTCTGGAAAACAGTATGGAGTTTCCTCAGTGAGTTAGAAATAGAACTACCCTAGGACCCAGTAATTGCACTACTAAATATTTACCAAAAGGATACAAAAATAATGATCTAAAGGGGCATGTACACCCCAACGTTTACAGCTTCACTATCAACAAAAGCTCCACTGAAGAATGGATAAAGTCGTGGTATATATATATACATATATATATACATATACATATATATATATATTTACCACATTATATATAATGGAATATCACTCAGCCATCAAAAAGAATGAAATCTTGCCATTTGCATCAACATAGATGGAACTAGAATGTATTATGCTAAGTGAAATAAGTCAGAGAAAGACAAATACCATATAATGTCATTTTTATGTGGAATTTAAGAAACAAAACAGATGAATAGAAAAATAAAATATAAACAGAGAGAGAGGCAAGCCGTAAGGGACTTTTAACCATAAAGAACAAACTGAGGGCTGCTGGAGGGGAGTTGGGTGGGGTAACAGGCTAAATGGGTGATGGGTACTAAGAAGGGCATTTGCTGACATGCGCACTGGGTGTTACATGTTAAGTGATGAATTACTAAATTCTACTCCTGAAACCAAAATTACACTATATGTTAACACACTTTAACTTAAATAAAAACAGGAACACCTGGATGGCTCAGTTGATTAAGTGACTAACTCTTGATTTGGGCTCAGGTCATGATCTCATAGTTCATGTGTTCTAGCCCCACGTGGGGCTCTGTGCTGATAGCATGGAGTCTGCTTGAGATCCTCCCTCTCTCTCTGCCCCTCCCCTGCTCTCACTCTCTCTGCCTCTCTCAAAAATAAATGATAAATTAAAAACTTAGTAAATAAATAAATAAATACTTAGAAGAAAAAAATTCTAGAGAATCTACCCCCAAAATAAATAAGTAAATACATAAATACATAAGTACATAATAAAATCTTTAATTTAGTAATTAATTCCTAATTCCTGTGTTAATTTTAAGGAAACTAGTTTTATTTCAACATGATAGACTGAACTCTTGTGTTTATTTCCATACCCTCTAGAAATAAAAATAATGCTAATAAAAGAATAAACCTGCAAGGACAAAGAGAATGAGAGAGAAAACAATAGCAGGTAAGAGATGTGAACAAATTTTTAGAACATGAAAGCATATGGGGAATAATCAAAGTGATGGAGCAAAATTAAGAAGTAATCTAAGACCCACAAACGAGAATATTAAAATATTTGCAGATCCACCCCTTAGGATCCCAGGAAGTCTTGGCACACAGAGGCTCCCAAAACTGGCCCAGACAGACGTGTGTCCTTGAACCCATAAGGCCTCAGGTCAGTTGACTCATTTCACAGAAGGCCCTAGGTTTAGTCAGAGACATGGAGGCATATTACTGAAAAAAGAAATAGATTAAATAAAAGTAAGTGTTGAATAGTTTTAATTCCCTTCCCACTAACCACCAACCCTCTTCATTGCCAGTTTCAAAACCACCAGCAATCAGTTGCAAATCCAAACCCATTTGAGGAAAACCTCCAACATTTAACACAGAGAACAAAACAAAATCTGATAGTTTATCCTCTCTTCAGCAGTATATAAGAACGGTTATTTTTCTCATGCCTTCTTCATTCTTGGATATTTGTAATCTGTTAAAATAAAATATTCTCATGTTAAAAGTCTTACCACAATAAATTAAATAAATTAGTAGATAGATGAGAGATAGACAGAAAGATAGATGATTGAGGTAGAATGTTTGTGTAAATTATTTAAAATCTAGTATGTAATAAAATAGGTACAGTTGGGGTCTGAACCTAGCTTGTTAGGTTCCAAAATGTATACTTCTAACAACTTATCTATTCTTTAAAATATGAATTCTAAAATTATTCTCCAAATTATGGTTTGTTCCCTGAACTCTAGTATTGATTTATTGCTGTTTATTTTTTTAAAAAGACCTTGTTTTTAACTAATCTCTCCATCCAACATGGGGTTCAAACTTACAACACCAAGATCAAGAGTCATGCGCTCAATCAGCTGAGCCAGACAGGCGCATGGTTTAATGTAATTTTAGATGACTAATTTTCGAAAATCAAATGTGTCCATCTTTTTTTAAATTGTTAACAATTTTATTCTCTTTTCCCCTGCTTTTTGAAAAAACAAACTTTCCACATC
Organism: Suricata suricatta; assembly: GCF_006229205.1. Classification (NCBI taxonomy): domain Eukaryota; kingdom Metazoa; phylum Chordata; class Mammalia; order Carnivora; family Herpestidae; genus Suricata; species Suricata suricatta. The sequence goes on along the minus strand of NC_043706.1, from coordinate 110,950,460 downwards.
AAGATGATATCAAATACTCTCTCATATTTCCTCCCAATAATGTTAAAACTTGATGCACATGAAATTTACTTTTATTTATATATATTAAGTATATATGATATAATTAAATAATTTATATATTAAATAATACATATTAAGTATTTAGTCTTTCCACACTGTATTTAAAATGTTTCTCTCTTTTGTTTTCTGTATTCTGTGTAAGTATTCATTTATAGGTTCATGTAGGGTCTCAATAAAAACAATTTTTAAAACCTAGACTATCAGAAGAAAATTTAACAACCTCATGTTTTGCCAAATGACAAATAATTTATTATCTTTAGCTTTAAAAACGTTTGTATTTTCAAATAATTATGGAGTCACAGGAAGTTGCAAAGGTAGCACGGAGAGATCCCATGTCCCATTCACCCAAGTTCTTCAGGGATTACATCTTACCTAACTAGAGCATAATGTAAAACCAATGACATTGGTACATTGTTTGGGTATAGTTTTTTGTCACTTTATCATGCATATAGATTCATGTAACCATCAAGATACAGAAATAGTTCATTACGTCCGAGATGTCCCTCTGGCTATCCCTTTATTAGTCACATTTACCCCATATTCCTTACCATCTCTAATCCCTAAAGGAGGACTAATCTACTTTCCATTTCTATAATTTCTTATTTACAAATGTTATATAAATGGGATCAATCAATATGCAACCTTTGTATTTGGCTCTTTAAATTCAGCCTAATGCTTTTGAGATCCATCCACATTGTCACATATGGCAATAATTCATGCCTTTTTATTGCTGAATAGTATTCCACAGAATGGATATACAGTAAAACCTTGGATTGCGAGTAACTTGCTCTGTGAGTGTTCCATAAAATGAGCAAACATTTCTAATAAATTAACTTGATAAATGAGCCATGTCTCGCAATACGAGTAGCACATGATGCTGAATGTCACATGATCACCACCCAGCCAATGGTTCTTTGCTCTCTCTCGTTGCAGGATTGTGGGTGGTTGTCTCCTATGCTCCATGCTCAGTCTCAGAAATCAGTAATTTTCCAGAACATTAGAAGGTGCCCACAACTGGCACTAGTGTATTTTTTGTGACTTCAAAACACCCACAGACAGTATATGCTTTTCCATACACGAGTAAGCTTAGAAATGCTTTGCCTCATTCTAGGTCAGGCTGCCTGTAGATATAGACCCTCTCCTCTGCTGCCTTAGTGCCAGTTACATTAAATACAGTAGATGACAGGAGTGTATTAATACTGTACGTAGTCAATATCCATTGAACATATACAATGGCCCCCATGCAGAAAAAGGTTGAGAAAAAAGGCAGTAAAATGAAGATGATTATAGTAGAAGTTAAGAAAATCATTGAGAAGTACGAACGATGTATGTGAGTGATCAAAGTGCAAGATTTTTTAAGTCTACATCTGCATCTCATCTGCAGAGGAGGAGTAGAAAAAGGCGGAGGAATCCCTCACTGCAAATGAGATGAGGGACATGTGTACAATGTGGGAAACAGTGCAAAATATTTTAGGAAAATCATCACTCGAATAAGGCTGTAGCAGTGTGACCTACGAATCTGTTTAATGACAATGCAATGTCACATTTCCATGAAATCCTCCAAAAGGAGGCAAAAGCGAGTATTACTGAATAGGTTCCTTGTTAAAGTCGCACGAAAAGAAAAAAGATTCCATGAGCCAATAGATAGCAGTGATTCTGTTAGTGACAGTGAAAATCATCCTACACAGTAATCCTCTTCTCTCTTGTTTCCTTCACACCAATCACAAAGGTTTTCAATGGTAAGTGCAAGTTAATTTGTTTATTGGGAGACAAATTCTCTCAGTTTTCCTTTACCTGAACATTTCTTTTATCTTTCTTTCTTTCTTAGTAGGCTCTATGCCGAACATGGGCTTGAACCCACAACCCTGAGATCTGGAGTCAAATGCTCTACCAACTGAGCCAGTCAGGTGCTCCTGAACATTTCCTGATTTCTACTTTATTCTTGAAACATGTATCTGCTGGATGTAGACTTATGAGATAATGGTCCTTCTCTATAAACACTTGAAAAATAGTGCACCACATTTTTGTGGTTTTCATGGTTTCTGATGAGGAATCTGTGAAGAGCCATTTATGTTTTTTGCTTTCAAGAGGTTTTCTTTGTCTTTTTCTTCAGAAGTTTGACACTGATGTGGCTTTGGGTGGTTTGCTTTGTGTTTGTCCAGTTCACATTTCATTCACCCCCTTGAATTACTGTATATTTACCTTAAGAATTGAATTTGCAGTTAATAACTTTCTCAGAAAGAAAACTCTAGTCCTAAGTAGCTTCAATAGTCAATTCTACCAAACATTTATTGAAGATCTACTACCAATTCTCCACACAATGTTTTCAGATAATTAAAGGGAAAATATGCTTCCTATGTCATTCTATGACACTAGCACTATTATGTTAATACCAAAACCAGATGAATATTTATGATGGGCATAGCTGAAGTAATTCTTAAAATATTTGCAAATTTTAATCAATAATAAGTAAATCAATCACATATTTCACCATATTAACAGACTAAGAAAGAAACACTGTGAATATCTCAATAGATTCAGAAAAAAAAAAACCCTTGGCAAAATCTAACATCCATTTCCAGTAAAACTCTTAACTCACTAGGAAGAGAAGGAAAATCTTTAATCTGATAAAGGCTATAATCTACAATTAACCTGAAGCCAGTTTAAATAAAATGTTGAATGCTTTCTGATTAGGATACGGAATAAGTAACATTGCATTAAATGGAGAAAGATAGAATTCTTTCTCCTTAAGATCAGGAACAAAGCTGGGCTGACTGCCTTGACACTTCTATATAATATAGAAGAGAGGTTCTAAGTAGTGCAATAAGACAAGAAAATAAAATATAAGGAATTCTGAGTGGAAGGGGGAAAGTACAATTATCTTCACTCTCAATTTACATGGTCATATGAAGAAAATCTTTTAGAATTTATAATAAGTTAAGCAATTTGAAGTATACAAGATCAAGATATAAAATCAATTGTATATCTCTATGCTAGTAATGAATAGTCAGAAGTTGAAAGCTTAAAATAGCATTTACCATCACATATATATGTTATATATATATATATAACCTGCAATTACAATTGCAAATATATAGTCATTAGAAATAAATCTGACAGAAGTTGTGCAAGACATGGACACTAAAATCTTCAAAACAATGCTAAAAGAAAGAGAAGGCCTAAACAAATGGAGAGACATAATATGTTCATGGATCCAAAGTTCAACATTGTTAAGATGTCAATTCTCTCCAGATTTAGGTATAGATTCAATGCAGTTCCAATAAAAAATTCCAGCTTTGTTTTGTAGAAAGTGAGAAGCTGATTCTAAAATTTATCTGAAAATTTAAGGAACTTGGACTAGTTAAAATAACTTTTGAGAAAGAAGAATAAAGCTGGAAGAATTAAATCACATATTCTCCAGACAATATACACGTACAGTAATCCAGACAGTTTGCTAATGGTATAAAAATATAGAGGCACCTGGATGGCTCGACTGGTTGTGTCCGACTTTAGCTCAGGACATGTTCTCACAGTTGGTGAGTTTGAGCCCTGCACTGGGCTAGGCGCTGCATTGACAGCTCAGAGCTTGGAGCCTGCTTCAGATTCTGTGTCTCCCTTTCTTTCTCTACCGCTCCTCTGCTTGTTCTTTCTCTCTCTCCCTCAAAAATAAATAAGTAAACATAAAAAAATAGAAATAAAGACTTAAGGAAGAAAATACAGTGTATAAAGAAAAATAAACATATATATGGCCAATTGTGTTTTGGCAAAGGTGCAAAGGGAATTCAGTGGAGAATTCTCTTCATCAAATGATGGTGGAGTAATTGTATGCCCGTATTCTATACAAAGGCTACCTCAATCCATACTGCACATCATTTACACAAAACAAATCAAAATGCATCACAGACTTAAGTGCAAAACCAAAAACTCTAAAGATTTTAGAAGAATCATAGAAAACGTATGACATTAGGTTAGGCAGAGTCTTCTTATATACATATAATATAATACTGAAAGCATCATACATAAAACAAAGCCAAAAAATTTATAAATTAAAGTTCATCAAATTAAAATTTTCTGCTTTCAAAATATACTGTTAAGATGATGAAGAGCTAAGCCAAAGACTTAGAGAAAATAATGTACATATTTCATATTTGATAGAGAGTTTATATCCAAAATATATTTAAAAAACACAAACTTATTAAAAATGGGTGTAAGAAAAATTAAGCTGTTGCATCTTTTATGTATAACCAGAAAGGAAAGAGGTGCCAGGAACATTGATGGAGGCATGTCAAAGTGATGCATTAAACAAGTTGAAAGAACTCCCAATGTCCAAAGCTGGAATGACTTGAGCAATAATAACAAAAAAGAAATATTTCTTTATAACCCAAAGTGTAACATAAATTTTCATGAGTCAGTGCATGTTAATGGAAACAAATGATCAAATAAATAACTGAAAGAAGAAACACAAGTTGCCTATGCAGGATTCCAAGTAATGTATATAAATACTTCACCCTCAAGTAGGGAGAGTGTAACTTCCCACTTATTAAGGGTGGTCTGCACATAGTGACTTCTTTGCAAAGAATACAGTATGGAAAGGAGGGAGAGGAAGAGTAAACCTACAGTGGAGAACTCTATCAAACACTACCTTTGTCAGGTGATCAAGGTTAACATTAATAGTGATGAATCAAGTTTATAGCATATATTGTTGGCATGATATGATGAAAATGGTACTTTACTTCTGTGGTCTTTTAAAAAAAACTATAATTCTCATCTATCCATGAGAAAAATACCAGACAAATTCAATTAGAGGAGCATCCTATAAATTCCTGATGCATACTCTCAAAATCATCCATTGAGGGATGCCTGGCTGACTCAGTCCATAAAGCATGCAACTCTTAATTTCGTAGTTGTGAGTTCAAGCCCAAGATTGGGTGTAGAGATTACCTTAAAAGAATCTTTAAATTTTTTTTCCCATTGAAAACAAGGAAAAGCTGAGAAACTGTCACAGATAAGAAGAGCTTAAGAAGACATGATAAATAATTATGAAATGGTATCTTGGATGGAATCCTAGAATAAACATAGGACATTAGGTAAAATCTAAGGAAATCTAAACAAGGTATAGATTTTAGTTAGACATGGAATCAATATTGGTTCATTATAATAAAAGTACCAAACTAATATAAAATGTTAAAAGAAACTTGCACAGAGTATATACCATTTTCTCAATTTTTCTGTTAATCTAAAACTGTTCTGAAAATTAAAGTCTATGTTTAAAGGATGGAGATAATTTTTTTAAAATCTTCCCTAGATGAGACATATGGATGGAAAATAGTTACATGAGAAGATGCTTGACATTATTAAACAGTAGAAAAATGCAAATTAAAACCACAGTTGGAGACCACAACACACTTATTTGAATGTCCCAGACCAGAAGTCTGACGGTACCAAATAAGGAAGATGAAAACTAACTAAAATTCTCCTATGCTGCTAAAGAAAATATGAAATGGTACAACTGCTTTGAAAAACAACATGGCAGTTTCTTGAAAAGTTAAATATACACGTGCCAGATGATCCATCTATTCCATTTCTGGATATTTACTAAAGGAAATGAAAGCATATGTGTCTACAAAGACTTATACAAATATGTTCACAGCAGTTTTGTTTGTCATATCCAAAACCTCAATGGAGCAAACTGATCCACAAACAAGTAAATTGATAAAGAAATTTTGGCATATCCATGCTGTAAGGCTCGTCAACATTAAAAGGAATAAACTATTAACGCACAGAACAGCGTGGATGGATTTCACCATAATTAGACTAAGTAAAATAAGTCAGGCAAAAAAGGAGTACACATTGTAAGATTCTGTTTATATAAAATTGTGGAAAATGCAAATTAATCTACAGTGACAGAAAGCTGATTAATGGTTGTCTGATGAACAAGAATGAAGAGAAGGCCAGAAAGAATAAGATGAAGGGATGACAAAGAATCTCAAAGAAACTTCTGGGGGTGATGGATATCTTCATTATCTTGATTGTGTTGATGTTTTCACAAGTGTATACATATGTCAAAATTTATCGGATTGCGTACTTTAAATACATGCAGTTTATTGTATGATATTTCCATCTGAGGTGATTTGGAAATTTTATTGTTAGAGAAGGGTACTTTCAAATTCCTATTTTTCTATCCAGACCAAATGTCATTAATATATGATCTATATTTGCTTAATTAATGTCATCAGATTACTACTTGATTAAATACTAATGGCATTTTTAGAATTGAAGAAATGGTTCGTCACAATAGTTTTAAACAGGGCAATATTCATGTGTTTAACTTCCTCATGAAAACAAAAAGCATTCTGCTACAAGAGCTCCAGAGCATCAGTGTTCTTTAAAAATACTATTCATTTGAAGGAGGGAAGAGCAAATGAGAGAGAAGAAAGGAAGAAGTAAATGAGGGAGGGAGAAGGGAAAGAGTAAAAGAGGGAGGGAAGAGGGGAGGAAAGGACCTAATATAGGCCCCCCAAATTATCTTTTTGCATTAATAACTTGACTCCTGAAATCCCATATATAGAAAATAAAATGTTTCCTTTTATCACCAAAGAAAGGACATATAAATATTCTGGGTATGAATGAGATATGGTACTAAATGGGAGTTAAATGGACCAGTACGGTAAACAATTACATGATTCACAGAGCAGGGTGGCAAAATACTAAGAGCCATCTATCAAAAATTTTGCAAACAGCTGGATTATAATAGAAACTCATAGGACTGGTAGCAATATACATTGCTGGGCATCTGTTTTTTTGTGATGAGTTGATAAAATGAAACTAAGGTGTACCTAGTTTCATTAAATAAGATTACTTAGTATTTAGTATTCTATTTCCCTCCATGATAATAAATCATATCTTTTCGTTTGTTTATTTTTAAATGAATAATCCTGTTTGAAATCTAGTGTTCTCTGCTGCTCTCTAATAAAAACCACTCTAATTCCACTTTTAATAGTTCACAAAAGGGGCCTTGAATTATTAACCTTTGATCAGTTTCTAAACAGAACTGACCTTTAATATAATCCAAGTTTATTGAATTTTTAAAAATAGGAATAAGGAAGAAAAGTTGAGAACCAATACAACAAAGCAATTCTGAAGAAAGTCTGGGTCTACTATCTCTTTCCTGAAATACATGGATCAAGATGTGTATCAAAGTTAAAAACTTTTAGAATTCTAGAACAGTGATGTGGCAAATATACCATATATTACATACTTCCACAGTGGGGTCTGAGGAAGCACTGAAATCAAAGATACAGCTATTTGGGGAGGGAAATGTGTTAATATCCATAAATGTGTCAAATAGAGATTATAAATAACCTCATGTTTAACTAGGTTCTGCCACCATATGAGTTTCAAAACACCTTTTGGTATTCAGATTATTTTGGATTCCCAATTTGCAGATAAGACATTATGGATTCAATTTTATAATTTCAATATGTTGAAGAGAAGAAAATTGTTAACTAAAACTGGAGAAGATGGGCGGAAGTATGAAAAACTATATGCACACATTTAACAGATTCCCATTAACTTTCAAAGTGCTGATAAAATAGATAGATGGCTGTTAGATTTCAACTATTGTACTTCAGTTTTATTTTTCCAGAGATTAACAGAATGGCCATGTAGTTTCTGAAAGTATGGCTGTGGAACATGAAACTAATGTTATTTTTAGAGAAAAAAACTCAAGAATTATGAATAGGGGTATGATAAGTATAACTATAAAAATTGTAACATATTTAAGATAGCATACTTAAAATATAGTTTATATACATTTCTTATATTGAAGATAGTAAATTATAGTCCCATTACATTGGCACCTCATTACAATAGTATCATCAGGTTCTAAATAGAACAACTGTTAGATCAACATAGTGAAATCTTTTAGACCTAAATGTAGTATACTGAAGACTGAGGTCCAACTGACTTTTGTTTTATCTGAAACTTTGAATGAATGGATGAATAAATAAATGAAAGGAAGGAAAAATATATTTCATTCTGGGGAATAATATATTAGACATTCCATGTATTGTGGTAGGAATTATTAGCTCAACCTTTCTGCTTAAATAAGCACTTACTAAATTTCAGCATGGTTTTTATATATAAAATATTGTTTTTCCGAAACTTGCATTCTACTCAGGTTCAACTGGACTTAACAAATTGAAAAGAAATTCTGAGTACATAAAGTAATCTGAGTATGTATGAAGGTAAAATACTATTAAAATGTCATGTACCCATTCCCATACCTCAGCAAGTATAAAGTCTAATGTTACTCTGTGAATCATCTAATGAGCAAGTATTTCTCTTTATTTGTTAATATGTTTCCCCTCAAATTTCAGAATGTTTGTCCATATAAAGAAACAAAATAATTATGATTAATTTCAAAATACAGTAGACAAACAGCTTTCTGTTAAACATGATCACATAAATGTAGCTGAGGTTAAGTAAAAGAAGAGAAAGATATAAGTATTTAAAAAACACCACCACCACTCTGTTCCAGGCTTTATGTAAAGTCACTTCACATACATAATTATTATTTAATTTTCAGCACAATAACCTCAGGTGTGTACTATTATATATTTTATAGATAAGGTGAAAAAAGTTCCCCATGTCACAGTTATATCAAGTTTCTCTGTCTCTAGATCGCTAGCTTTCTTTTTGTATTGGACTATTCCCTTTTTCCTGATCCTGCAAAAGATTAAGTGAATAGAACCACGCGTGTGTGTGTGTCTGTCTGTCTGTCTGTGTGCGTTTAATGCCAGGAGCTGTATAGAATTCTCAACCATTAAAGTATCTCACTAAAACATCAAAGTATGCAGACTCTCCTCCAGAAGTTTCTGGCAACAAGCCTATCTGATCAGGCCAGAGGGACACAAAATAGCTTATAAGAAGTCGAATCAGCCATTCAAATGCTTGATTTGTGCTTTTATCTCCAAACATCCAGCCAACTAACGATTTGCAGCTTCGTGTATTCCCTAATCTGCAATCTAGAGCTCTTGATGCCCATCATCTTTGTGTCTCTCTATCAGACTGGGGCATTTTAAGACTGAATGATATTAGAAATGCTTCAAAAACAACATCTCTGAAATAATATTATGTCCTCCTGCAACCTACATTTCTGTCTCTCTGGCCAGAATGTTCAAAGAACTTCAAGTAGTGCCCAGATGTTTTGAGACATTTGATTAGCAGGAGTTATTCCTCTGAAAGTGGGAGAGATTTATTTGGAGATGTGTGCTGTTACTCTGACTGCCGCTGTAGAGCCGGGGGTTGTTCTTTCCTTTTTACCATAGGAGTACTTTATAATTTCAGGAAGGTTCTCTCTGCATGAAATAATGTACTTTAATGTAGATTTCCTGCAGCAAGCCACACATACTTCTCTGTGGGATTTTACGTTTCAACCAATTCAATGTACTCATATCACTTTTAAATTCATTTTTACTTATATTTTTATAATGTTCACCCTGACTAGTAATTTTAGCCTCACCATAGATATTTTTTGTCACATTCCCTGTAAATCTTAAAGCCCTAGAACTCTGAGCCATAAGGCAAAAGATTCTTTTTTTTTCCTGGATCCTCATTCTAATATGGAATGACAAGTATTGGATCATAAAATATTAAATAAAAATGAAAATTTTCCTCAATGTTAACATGATTAGTTTGGATTAAAAAAAATAAAACAAAGTGGCTTTTGCTAACTTGCATTAAAGTCCGGCTGAAGGTTAGAGCAATGATCGTATTTGGATATAGCCTACATATATATATATATATGTAGGCTATATCCAAATACGATAATCCAAATACGATAATCCTGACCCCTGGAATGGGTTTTTTGGTTTAAGCTTTTTAATTCCAATTCCAATTTCAATAAACTTTATTGGCATGGCAAGGAATACAAGCATGGCTGGAATCCATAAATTATGTTTGTGACTCTAAGGCAGTAGGTTTCACAGAGGAAATGGGATTTTTTTTTCTTGCATCCTCATTTTCCATTAAGTAAAGGAAACGGAAGAGAATATTTCAGTCCTGGTAAGACAGAGCAGAAGACGGAAAAAATGGACTTGTCCGTGGGGCTGCTTCAGTGCAATGAGCCATGAGTAGGGAGCGAAAACTGTCTTTAAAGAAATAAAAGAAACACCAATTCAGTATTTTATATCAAAATAAGATAGGCATGCAGGAGACGATCTAGGCTCTGTGGGACCTGAAGTTTAATGCAACTTTGTGAACCCTTTTTGGGGAAAGAAGTTAAAAATTAGATTCCAAAAGTGAACATTTAAAATGATAAAAGAAATTATAAAGTTACGTACTTTAAAAGGCTGACAACTAAAATAAACCACAAAAATGCAAGGGAAGCATAACATTATTATTAATTACTGCCTAATTTTAACTGTTCCCCCAAGCACCTCTTTATACGACAATTCCTGTATTTTCTTTATTTTTTCCTATATGTTCTATAAATGTAATGAAAAGATAACCTAATCTATCTTCTATCCTGGTAGATCAAATGAGTTTTAAATTAATGTTAATTTAGAAAACTTTACTTCTACCTCATAATTCATGGTCCGTAATGTCATCCCAAGATACCTCCTATGTTGACATGCATTAAAAATAGGTGACTTTAAAAACAGACATACACAATGTTTGTAATACTGCTTTAGGCATGTGCCCTATGACTGAGGAGTTCTACAAACTCCACTGTGCATCACTGTCATCAAAAAGAAAATGTATGCTGCATTTATAATTATACATGTTGCATCATCGCATAGATTCCTAACAGAAGAGGACTTCTGTTTTCAGTGAGGATCCTCCTCTTACCTTTAAGTGTTCAGTATTTGAAAAAATTATCTCAAACTAGCTTCCAGCTCCATACATTTCCAACCCTCTTTTCTCCTTCACCACTGATGTACTTGTAGTATCCATTACTGTGGAGCCAGTTCATATCCAATCTCTGTCCTTCTATTTCCATGTTATGACCACAAATATTCATGAAAGCCATTTCTATAGCAGGACAACCAGGAGCAAGCTAACTGTACATGAAAGTAATTGCAAACCACAAAAACGTATTCCACTAAACCAGGATTTCTCAGTGTTGGCATTATTGACATTTTGGGCCCAATCAATTTTTGTTGATGGGAGGGATGGTCATTCTGTGAATTCCAAGTGTTTGACAGCTTCCCTGGCCTCTATCCCACCCCCCACCCCAGTTGTGAGATCCAAAAATGTCCCCAGACATTGCTGAATGTCCCTGCCAGGGAAAATTGTCTCCAGTTTAGAATCAATGCATAAGGCAAACCATTGCTTTCTGAACTTATGCAGTTAACTAAATACCAAAAAGTCTACCACTACTCCAGTATCACTTAGCAGGGCAAAACATGGCACAAGGCAAGCTGAAAAGGAAGGAGGCAGACTTTTTTTTTAATGTTTATTTCTTTATTTTCAGATAGAGAATGTGAGCAGGGAAGGGGCACAGAGAGAATTCCAAGCAGGCTCTGCACGGGGCTCGATTCCACGAACCATGAGATCATAACTTGAGCCCAAATCAAGAATCAGACGTTTGACTGACTAAGCCTCTCAGCCGCCCAAAAATAGACAAAGTCTTTTGGGCAGGTACAATATCATTTTTTCTGTAAATTTTACAAAAATGTTCATGATTATGTGAACATATTGTTAGGGACTTCTCAGAGTTTTGGAAGGGTCCATGCAAAGGGATTTATAGAGTAAGCTTTATTAATGTTATGATAAATCATTTTCTGTTTGTACTTGAGATTATAGAGAAAATAATGACTTTTGGTATTTGCATACTCTATTGGTTAAGGGTTCTCTGAACTTGGATAGAATGTTCCGAGTGGACAAAAGTTGTTTAAATTGTGCTAAATAGGGAAAAACCTAGATCACTGAATGGTTCTTAGGTTTCCTCCTTCATTATTTCTGGCTGAAGATCAGTCAGTGAACAGCTGATGTGTGTGCCCGAATAAGATTAAGAAACTAAGAGTTAAGTTAAATATGTTTCTTACCTATAGTGTGATGTTTTCCAAACATAGTTGCTGATAAGGCCTTTTTCATGGCACACTCTTATTTTCTCACTGGATGCTAGTATAATTTGGATGACAGCCTGGTGAATGTTGCTTTTGTGGTAAGACGATGGCATTTGCACCAGGAAGCTCTGGGTCTAAATCTTGGGTCAGTTCTTTACCATCAATGCAGCCATAATGAAGTCCATTAATGCCTTCAGGGTTCTCTAATCTTATCTGTGAAACTAGGATCAAAATAGCTGCCCTAGAATAGTATTATGAGGCTTAAAAGTAACATATAGTACTTTTAATAGTCACTGACGCTTGGTGCATGCACCATAAATCACACCTGTTTGTGTTTAAGTGTGTTCCCGGAAAGGACTTTAAGGAAGCATCATTAACCTGAAATCACAGGGAAGACATTTGTATTTAGTTGTCATTCTTTTAGCTTGTATTTAATGTATTTTGAGTGACTTTTTAGGGAGAACAAAATCCACCTGGATTAGCTGAGCCATGAAATGTTCAGTAGTTTTGTGTGTGTAAAAATCTCTTGGCTCTAGAGGAAGCAAACAAACAGCTTTTTCTAGTAGAGAATAATTCACTACTATTAATTTGATATGGAAATAATAGTATTCTTAGGAAGGCTATATACGAAGTATTAACCATGGTTGTGTCCAAATGGGTAGGAGTTGTAATGTTTTACCAAGTTCTTCTTTTGAATTTTTCTGAGTTATTTTCGGAACAAGGAAAAAGTTATATTTAAAACTTAAAATAATAAAACCCTGAGTTCTTTGGTGCCAAAGTTCTGGTAATGCTCATGCTCCTGGTAGGAGGAGATTGTGTCTATTTAGATAGTGCTATACACAGCACAATTCTTCCAAGACCTAAAAATAACCATAGCCTTTAGGACTAAAAAAGAGATCTCAAAGATCATCTTTTCCCATGCTTCCCTGTGAAATATGAAGAAATGGATCCCTGGGAGTTTAGGGTACTTGTTAGCAGTTAGTTAATGATAGAACCAGGTGCTTTTCAACATATTTCTGTGTAACAAATAATGTAGATCTTAGGTGACTGGAAGAAGGGTGATTGCAAGGAGTGTTGACGATTCATGTACTGTCAGTTCCATTATTCATATTCGAATTCCTTCCAAATTATCCTACTAATGTAATCCCAGCTGCCTTGTTTCTTTGCCTCTTAAAACAAGCTCTCAATGGTAAAAGTCTAAAATAGTCACAGACTGTCTTATAATCTTCCCCTATTCCCTTCTCCCTTCTGGCATTTTCTCCCAGATTCTGAATCTTTTCTCCCCTACCCACAGTGTCTTATGCTATTCCTGGATGCTTCAAGTCTCTATCCTGGCCTTCACCCAAAACCTCCCCATTTCAAAGTATTCATAATCCCAATGTTTCCCCCTCCTTCCCTAGCTCTGGCCAAGTCCAACTTAAACTCCAAAATGTACCTCAAATCTGTGGTCCTCTCTCTGAAGCTTTTACCCAATGCCCAAGGTTGTATCAGTGGTTCCTCTTCCTAATAATTATCACTTATTAAAATCAAAGTTGTTTCTTTCCCCAACCAGCATGTAAGACTGACAGACTTTACTCACTTTTGTAACAAGTTAACCTGTTAGAGGATGCTTAATGAGTGAGTTAGGGTCTGAAAGTAGCTCAGCTCTACCGGATGTTTGAAATAATTCCAACGGATGTATAAATGACTCAGAGACCTTCTGCTACACCCTCACAGGAATATTTGAATGTTTGCTAAGACACATGAAATTATGGTATTTTAGACAAAGTGACTCTAAGGAGTACCCCAAGCACCCCCAAATTTCATAACATATAGGCAATCAAGGGCATCCTGGTATATTGACTGGTTCTGTGCTCAAAGGGTACAGCAGCTAGAATAGCCTGGTACAGGGAACTAGTGAGGAAGTAACAGCAAAACACTGAGAAATCCTAGGAAGGCATTGAGAGGTTGGGGGAGAGAGGGAGAGATGAGAAAACATGACTGAAAGCAACTAATACTGGGGGTCCCAAAGCAGAAACCGACAACAGGGACCTTAGACTGTTGTTGCTCATAGAGATTTGGCCACCAAACTGCTCTTTCACTATGTTAAGTTAAATACAGCCTCTTCTGTGGTTGACATCAGAATAAATTTCATCCTCCAGTTTCACATTTCAGTAGCAGAAACTGTCAACTCAGATCCCGAATTGTCCCCATTAGAAGTGAGAGAGACAGATGGGAGGGGAGTACACAGAGTAAAGATATTTGTCACCCATCCTTGCTAGGAAAATGACAGAAATTAATTGCTTTTTCATCTGTGTTTTTACAGGAGGTTGTTTGTACCTTAATTGTGCCTATCATATTTGCCTTTATTTCTATTTCTTTTTTCCCATGTCGTTCCACCTCAACATTAGATGGTAACTTATGGCGTTAGATGTATGGACCCTTGTGTTCCATCCCTGTTTCCCTCAATGACCAGTACAGAGCATTCAGTAGAGGAAGAAAGGAACAGAGAAGGAAGGAGGGAAAGATGCAGAGAGGAATGGCCATGTTAGGAAAGTATTGGTTAACAAGAAGTGGGCATATGGGTTAGAGGAGTGGAGGTAATTGGACGGGCTGTAGTGGGAGAAATGGAGGCTGAGGGTTGAGGAGAAGAAAAAGAAGATGTGATGATAGAACAATTGCAAAGCCTCGTTGCAAATTCACTTGCATTTTCTGTGATTATTGCTGAGAGTTTTGCAGTCTGGTGTTTCAATTTGTATTGAAGTAGTTAGGGCCAACTTTTCAATTTATTCCACTGCTAAATAATTAATCTGCCCTTGGGCTCCTTAGTAAACTGATCAGAAGCTGTATTACTACTGGACAAAATAGCTCTGTGATGGGTCTTGTCACTTACCAACTCAGGTGTCATTTTTCTTCTTGAGAAACCATATCTTTAGATCTGAATCACATAATTTTTTTTAACCTAGGAATAGGTTGCAATAATTTAAAGGCATTTCTAATGTCTTACCTAGTCTCCTCAAACATGTCCATTTGCTAAGATTTATAGATTCTGTACCAAGATTTATTTCTCTTGACAGTTTTGTTAAGAATTTGGAGGACCTGATGGGTCATCCT
Source organism: Suricata suricatta (assembly GCF_006229205.1). Classification (NCBI taxonomy): domain Eukaryota; kingdom Metazoa; phylum Chordata; class Mammalia; order Carnivora; family Herpestidae; genus Suricata; species Suricata suricatta. Next base: position 110,935,236 of record NC_043706.1, on the reverse strand, counting down.
AATCTCTTTCTCTCTCCAAAATCCAAGGATAACTGGCAGAATGTCACATAGAGGAGATGGAAACTTAAAAGCTAGTAGAATTCTGCAATTTAAAGATGCACAACCACAAATTACATTTTAACCAATAGCCTTTCATAATGCAATAACCTCCTTATTTGCATTTCGCCCTTAGAAGTGCTTAATTAGGACATGCTTGAAGGATGCACTATAAAAATCTTAGGTAAGACACCCTACCTCTTTATGACTTGGCATTTTTTCATCTAAAAAGATTTAAGAAGCAAGAAGGTAGAACCTCTTGATCTATTCTGTGAATCTATAAAATTTAAGTTGTCATTCTCCTGGGGTAGATTGATTGATTGATTGATTGATGATTTGCTTATTTAGTGGTTGACTTAGCTCTTAATTTACAAAAATGAAACCAGTACATTAAAATATAAATGGGTAAAGAATCCAAATGAAAGGAAAACAGGGAAGACTAGTAAAATAAGACAACCAGACATTTAGTATATAGCGAGACAGACCAACAAATTGTACACAATTACTAAATATAACTTCAGATTTAGCTCGGTGTTTCCTAGCAGCCAAAGTAAAATAAGAAAACCCCTATAGCTATGTAATTTTTCTTTTCTTTAAATTTTTTAATGTTTGTTTAGTTTTTAGAGAGAGAGAGAGAGAGACAGTGTGAGTGTGAGGGGGCAGAGAGAGACACACACCCAGAGAGAGAGAGAGAGAGAGAGAGAGAATTCAAAGCAGGCTCCAGGTTCTATGGTTCCAGGCTGTCAGCTGTCAGTACAGAGCCCGTTGTGGAGCTTGAACCCATGAGCTGTGAGATCATGACCTGAGCCAAAGTTGGCCGCCCAACCGACTGAGCTTCTTAGGCGCCCCACAATTTTATGAAATACAAATATATGTGGTTTAGAAAAAACCTTTTTCGTGTCTATTTTTTTAATGTTTTTTATTTATTTTTGAGAGACAGAGAGAGAGAGAGCATGAGCAGGGGAGGGTCAAGAGAGAGGAAGATACAGAATCTGAAGCAGGCTCCAGGCTCTGAGCTAGCTGTCAGCACAGAGCCTGATGTGGGGCTGGAACCCACGAACGTGAGATCATGACCTGAGCCGAAGCCAGAGGCCTAACCAACTGAGCCACCCAGGCGCCCCTCTTGTCTATTGACCATACATCCATTTTTTATACTGAGCCAAAACTGGTTTCAAAAGCAAAATACAATAAAAGTCTTTCTTTTTTCCGATAGTTTTCAGATATTGCAATATTAATTATATGTTTTAATTATTTGTCTATTGTCTATCTTTCTCAGCTAGAGTATAAACACAGGGCAGAGATTTTATTTGCCTACTTTGTACCTTGCTGTATAGGCAGCCCATAGAATGGTTCCCAGCACCATGAGGTACACAGTGAGTATTTATTCAAAAAAATAAAGAAAACATTAGGTTGTGTGGGGCAGGCTGGCAGAAAAGATATCTCAGTCAAGCCACTGGATGAAGGGTTTATAACCAGTAATTGGATCCTAGGCCATTAACCTGATCACTATTTATTTACTAAAGTATCCTATGACTGAAAGTCAACATTTCGAATAAGAGGTATGGACTTAGCTTCACTTTCTTGAACCTATCTAGGAAGGGTAAACCCTCAAATATGCAGATCTGAGATGATTTAAGCAACCCTAAACTGGGGGGGGCGGTGAGGACGGTTGAGTGGCTTGGTCGGTGGAACATACAACTCTTGATCTCAGGGTAGTGAGTTCAAGTTCCAATTTGGGTGTGGAGCCTACATAAAAAAATATATATAGCCTTAAAGTGTTTCAGGGTGTAATCTCACTGTATCCAGGATGCCCTGGATTAGAGTCACAGACGTCACTGCCACAAAAGGAACTGAGCTCTATGTATCAAAGAATGAGCTGTGAATATAAACCTTCAGTATCTCTGGGTTTAAGTAAGTGATGTTGATAGCTATTTGTTAAGCCTAAAAGAAAATATTTCATTAGCAAAAAGAACATAAAAGTTTAAACCAGTAAGTTGGCATTCTTGATCAATATTGCAGCTATAAACAAAAAGACATATAGTAAAGAAAAAAATGGTCTTCAATATTTTGTATCAGAATGATACTTTTAACTTTAAATGCCATAGAGATTAAGGTTTTCTTACTTTATTCTGTGTTTTTAAAGCCGCCTCTCCTGGGATTTGTTCTTTCATTGTCTCAAAATTCTGCACCTCTCCCTTCTCCTCCCAGACTATTTAACCACTTGGCCTTAAAAAGTCTTTTTCATCCATCCATCCATCCATTGCTTAATTATCATTATTTGTACAACTATATAACAGTAACTATTTTGTGGGCAGGGATACATAATCCTTAACATACAGGAAATAAGAGTGATAACCTATGCACGAATTAGAGTTTGATTCCTAAGGAAGCAATGATCCCTGGAAGTAATGATCAACAGATTCACATATAAAAGATTTAAGGAAGTGCATGGAGTGACACAGGCGTAAGCCTTGTAGAAAACAGAGGAATATAGTTTTAGCCCTTCAACAGCATATAGTCTGTAGAAGACAATATAATAATAGTTATGACGGAAACGTACCAAATGTAAATGATGGTTATTCTTCAAAATAACTACTGACAAAGGCTATCTCCTAGTATATATATTTCTCTGATTAAATAGTAGGATTATGTCAGAATAGAATGTGATTGCTAGCATTTATAGCAAAGAAATTATAACAGAAAGCTAAGAATTGTATTCACTGCAAATACTGAAGAGAGGAAATTTCAAGTACACTTTAAAATTTTGGGGCGCCTGGGTGGCTCAGTCAGTTAAGCATCTGACTTCGGCTCAGGTCATGATCTTGTGGTCTGTGGGTTCAAGCCCAGCATCGGGCTCTGTGCTGACAGCTCAGAGCCTGGAGCCTGCTTCAGAATCTGTGTCTCCCTTGCTCTCTGCCCCTCCCCCGCTCATGCTCTGTTTCTCTGTGTCTCTCAAAAAAAATAAACATTAAAAAAATTAAAAAATATATTTTAAAAAGTTTATAAATTTTCTGTCACAATTTGTTTTTTTGTGGTAATTCAATATATTCTTGTCATTCAAAATTAGTGTTTTGAAATAGCATAGTTCTTATCACTGCAGACTCTGCCATCAGAAGGCCTGAATTTGCTCTTTAGTTCCACCTCTTCCTTAAGCAGATTGCTTAATCTACTCAAGTATCAGTTGTTTCATTTCCCATTTAAGCATGCTAGATGAGTACAATAGCTTTAAGAATCAAATGAGATAACCCATGTGTATCACCTTCCTATTGCTGCTGTAACAAATTATTGCAAACTTAGTTGCTTAAAACAACACACATTTATTATCTTACAGTTCTGGAGGTCAGAAGTCTGCAATGTTTTTCACTGGACTAAATCAAGGTGAAGAATCCATTCACTCGACTTTTTGAGCTTCTGGAAGCCACTTGCTCAGGGCCCCTTTGCTATCTCCAAAGCCAGCAGTGTAGCATTTTCTCTCCTTTCTGATTTCTGCTTCCACCCTTACATCTCTCTTGCTCTTTTACCTCTCTTAAAAGGACCCTGGATGACATTGAGCCTACCTAGATATTCCAGGGTACTATTACCTGACAAGATCCTGACCTTCATCACAGCCTCAAAATCTCTTTAAGCAAGCAAGGGAACATATTCACATATTCATAGGTTCCAGGGACATGGATACTTTTGGGGTGGGGGGAGATAGGACATGCCGTTTTTCTTCCTTTACCTCTGGTAAGGGTTTTTTAAAAATAATCATCTAATATTATTTATGTACACTCCCCTTGTCCAACACACTTCTCTAAAGTTTATACAAAATAGTTATATGACCATTTCACATGACGAAACTGAAATAAAACTAGGTTTAGATGGGGGAAGCATGGATGGCTCCATCAGTTAAGTGTCTGACTTTGGCCCAAGTCATGATCTCATAGTTAATGAGTTTGAGCCCCATGTCCGGCTCTGTGCTGACGGCTCAGAACCTGGAGCCTGCTTCAGATTCTGTGTCTGCCTCCCTCTCTCCCCCTCCACTGCTCATGCTCTCTCTCTCTCTCTCTCTCTGTCAATAATAAATAAACATTAAAAAATAAAAAATAACAAGTAGGTTTAGACCATTTCAGTCTCTGATTCTTTCCCCAGAATATTGTAGCTTCTCGTTCTTTGATGTTTTGCTAGATCCGTGGACCATTAGTTTATATCAGGAGTAGTTGTCAACAAGTAAAAGAGCTAATTGACTATTTCATTATGGCTCCAGAGAAACTGCATGTGATTTTAATACTGTCTTGGGCTTCTAAGGCTATTTCTTAATGAACTCTTTTCTGGGCTTATGTAGTTCAGACAGTTGTGAAGCTTTAAAAGCATATAAACTGCTGTCTGTATTTTAGGGATCTTCCAACAAAACGTCATAGGTGATTTGAAAGCGTTTGACAATCAAATAAAAACCCACCTTTAGCGTAGACAGGTACAAAAGTCAACGGGAGACACATTTTGATAAGTTTTCAAGAGCTACCTACTTCACAGAAAGCTGGTTTGAGTACGTTCAAGCTCCAAAAAGTGGTTTATGCATCAGGACTTTTTCCTGCCAGTCACAGCGATCACTTTCTTTCTTTCTTTCTTTCTTTTTTTTCACAGTCTCTACCCCAATGTGGGGCTAGAACTCACAACCCTAAGATCAAGAGTTGCATGCTCCACTGACTGAGCCAGCCAGGGGCTTCACAACCATCACTTTCTTTAAGATATAGCTCAAAACTAGTCATCTCTAGGGGTGCCTGGGTGGCTCAGTCTGTTAAGCCTCCGGCTTCAGCTCAGGTCAGATCTCACGACCGTGGGTTCGAGCCCTACGTCAGGCTCTGTGCTGACCGCTAGTTCAGAGCCTGGAGCCTGCTTCAGTTCTGTGTCTCCTTCCCTCTGCCCTTCCCCCTCTCATGCTCTATCTCTCTCTGTATCAAAAATAAATAAAACATTAAAAAAAAAAACTAGTCATCTCTAAGAAGCTATTGCCTCCAACTGTACTTCACATGACCTAATACTTTGTTTTCTTTCTTTCACATTTAGGAAGTGTGCATATGGGCATGTGTATTATTATGCACACAACTGTACATGTATATTACACATACATGTTACATATGGTTTGTTGTCTCTTATTTTTTTTGTCTGTTAAATTCAAATGTAAACGACTAATTCTCCTGTATCCCCTATCGAGTAACTAGCAGTGTATTGTACATTTAATAAATGCTTGCAAATGACAAAATGAATTCTTTGCTTTGGTTTAAGAGGACGTCAGCACTGAAATGAGCCCCTATGTTTGTGTGTAGGTTTTAATGGTTCATTTTCTTGTCAGACTCCCTCTGGTTATGAATTCTGTGGCAGCACCAACAGTGTAAAGGGAAGATTTTATTGGAGAACATTTGGAGGATTAGAAAAATCTCCAGAGTCTTGGAAGTACCACATTGTGTGTTCAGAATTCTATTTCATTCTGTCTCAAGATCAGAATTAGCAGAGAAGAAAGATGGCAAGATCCACAGGTTCCATATGTGAAGCCAGCCCCCAACCCCCTTCAGAAGTAAGTGGGAGGAACGAAGGAGCACAGTCATTAGAGACTTTCTCATTCAGCTGTGTTAATTCTCCTCGGGCTGCAGCTTTGCATATGAGCTCTTAACCCTGCAAACCGTATTATTGAATACATGATGAATTTAATTAGTTGTAAGAGTTATCCCCTTTCATGGTTTTGCTAAAATAACAAACAAACAAAAAATACCTCAGAATAATTGGTCCATTCAGACCAAAAGAATTCAAATAGTATTCAATGGGATGCTATATTGCAAGTACCTTGATACCTTTTTTTCCTCTAGTGAGCCAGGAAAAAAAAACATGCAACTTCTTTTTTCTTTTCTTTTCTTTTCTTTTTTTGGCATGGAAATTACTTGCTAGCATAAAGGCTGGACGAGGCACTCTATAGTGTTCCAGGAGAGGTAATTTATCGAACACATAGTAGGGTACGATGAAGACCCTAATTCTTTTCCCCCTGAGTTCAATCTTTTATTAACATCATTAGATGAGGTTTTTTGAAAATGAGGAGCGACTCTGAAGTCTGAATACACCAGTTCTGGAAGTGACGGTCCCTGTCCCCATCCCTCCACCTCAATCCAATTCACACTTTTATGATTGGCTTCCTTTTTGACCCATGCTTGTTAATTATATCCAGCTGCAGGCAAATTGCTCTTCCAAATTGGCAACACCGAGCTCTCAAGCGGCTCAGATTTTTTTTTTTTTTCTTCCCTGGATAAAACCTCTGGAGCATGCATTTTCTTGACTAGTGTTTCTGAACTAATCCCCAGTTATGGATATTTTAAAGGGTTCAAGGGACTCACAAAATAACCCTGGTTTTGAATATAGTGCATTTCTTTCCATTTGATCCCAAATTACCTAAGAACATATAGAGAGAAGAATTTCCTTAGAGATTTAGGCACACAGCCATCACTATTCAATTTGTTCCTGGATGTTCTGATGTCGAGACCTAAGTAGTAACTGGCCAGCTCCCAGCACTACTCCAGGGAGCAATTGGGCTTTGCTCTACTGTAGAAGACCCAACACCCACTCAGAACAACAGTTTTCAAAGACATAAGACTTTTTTTCCCTTTTCTGGAAGGCTCTGCTCTGTTCAAGGGCTTCGTTGTCAGAAATTC